>NC_091952.1:179643980-179763980 GCF_031021105.1 Erythrolamprus reginae
CCTCTTGAATTAATCTCTTTGTAACTGAAGTTACAGTACAATTTTAAAGATAAGACTATAAATCTTTTCCAGCCAAGAGATATAGAATGAATGCAATAAATGCAGCCACTTACTGCCCAAAGAAATGCAAATGTAACACATATTGAGGCTATGTAATTAGAGGTAGAAGTTAAATTTTTGATTTTTTTTTTAAAAAAACCAATAATTTGATTAAATTCAAATTGCAAATTGTTCTGTATTTATTTACACCCCAGGGAATAAGCCTCAAGTACAGTACTTGAAATGCCTCAAAGTGTTGGGTTTTGAAAATATGCTAAGCATTTCCTTAGCTGATTTATCATTTCCCTCATATTTTTATTGTATCTCAGGATTTTTGCCTCACGATTCTGTGAAGATGTACAGCTTTATTTTGACTGGTCTTTGTGTTAGGATTAAAAAAAATCTTTTTAAGATGGGGCATGACATCAGAAAGCATCTGTCTCTCGCGTTTAAATAATTAAGTTAAATAGACAAATTTCAAATGTCTTCTTGCAGCTTTGGTGGCGTTTTATCAGTGGTTTGAGCATCCAGCAAATTCTGTGAATATTTCCCAAATCAATACATAGTTCATGCTGTGCATATTTCTTTTGGTCAAACGACTACAAAATATACTTTCAATGTCCTGCCAGATGTTGGCCTGGAGAAAGGGGTACCATAGCTTTACGCTGAGGTCATATTGGGCTGACATGGCCAGTACAAAAAGAGAAATAGGGAGGGAACGTTTTGCACCTTATAGAATGAGAAGAGAAATTGCATACCGACATAGGTAAGAGCTTTTATTGTGACAAGAAATTTTTCCATATGCGTGCATACTCTGTAATTCCAGTGTAAAATATTGTACTTGCACTAGCTTTTTTAAAAACAAATATTAAAAAAAAAAAATGGAAGAATTCATATTCTATTTTCTAATCGTGGTGTGTCTATTTGTAGGATACACTCGCGTCTGTTTATTGAATTTTATGGTCCCTTTCTTTGATGGTGCTTGCAGGTTTTCTAGGTAGAAATTATTTCATTATGATAATAAAACAATGTTTGATTCAAAATTTGAACAAAATTGTTTTAAAGAAATTGTCTGTATACCAGTACAAGTTTATTGTTTCAGTATACTCGTACTAATAAAATAACAGTGCCAATTGCAAATTAGTGTTTGTACTGTTTAAGTAAGAGGTTGGTAGTAGATCCTCTTTGAAAGATCACTTTTTTCCACATGTGTGTTTTCCTGAAGATTTACTTTATGACATGTTTTGTTCACAGGTTGCGGATGTCCATAATATTTTATGAACTTTCTGAAATAATATACAAGTGTCCATTTGCACTGTCAAGTTTGCCTCCTACCAGCTGATCCAAGTAAATTAACAGTGCAACTCATGTTATGCTCTGAACATACCTAGCAAAGTTTCATAGTTTTAGCTTTGTATTTACAAACCACATTAAATAGTTGACGTAAAAGAATTTTATTCAGTGGCTTGACTCTAGCATTTCTAAACGATATAGTGAAAATCTGTTATCTGCTTAATATAAAGAAAACTTTGGAAGAGAGGGGAAAAAATTGCTTTTAGAGCATTTATCACAAATAAATTCCAAAACTCAGAATTGAGATAGTCGTTGCAGTTATCTCCTTGTGCAGGTGCTTGGTACAAGCAGTCCTCATTTAATGACCCTTAAGTGGGATAAGCAACTCTGTCCCGGCTGTTAAGTGAAACATGAACGTGCCAATTGACCACAGCAATTCCAGCTGAAATAGTTGCAAATTCACTTTCTTCAGCACCGTGATGACTTCAAACAGTTGCTAAACTGCTAAACTCTCTGTACTCAGAAAATGAGGCCAGACGGTCCAAGGAGGAAAAACATCCCACTTCAACTACCAGCGTAGCCCTACTATCTGTGTGCTGGTGCTAAGAACCGGCCTACGATGAATGTTGTTCAATGCATCGGACCCCCTCCTGTCAATTACTTAACATTTAAGAGCCACAATTATGAAAGACCTCAAATTTATAAACACGTAAAAATTACAATCGACCCTATTAAAGAGCTCTGGCTAAAAAGTTCTGTTTCCAAAATCTTGCTCAAGGTCCAGCAATGTCATTAATCCCATTCTTGATTCACAATCAGGATCTGAAATACCTGTGGCAAATACTGGGTTTATATATATATTTATTTAATCATTATTTTTTTTAATGCCACCCTTCCTTTTAGACTCAGGGTAGCTTACAACATGTTAGCAATAGCACTTTTTAACAGAGCCAGCCTATTGCCCCCACAATCTGATTCCTCGTTTTTCCCACCTTGGAAGGATGGAAGGCTGAGTCAACCTTGAGCCGGTGATGAGATTTGAACCACTGACCTGCAGATCTAGGAGTCAGCTTTTAGTGGCCTGCAGTACTGCACTCTACCCACTACGCCACCTTGGGACTCGTTTTCATAGGGAAGGATTGCAGTGACACCTCTTCTTAAATTACTTAGTCACTTTGTAAGTCATAGGTTGTCTCCACCATTTTTTATTTTTTCCTGGAAATAAGTACTGTAGCCAATGTATTTAATTTTAATTTTAGCATTAATATGGTTTTCCGAGCCTTGTTTGAACTGCCTTGAATCCAGTTCAAGCTTCTCATTCTTGTATGCCAGTGAGAGCTGTGGCATCTGTCACAATTCCATGTTGGGTTTTTAACATTTATCTGGACATTTCAGATGCAACTGTATCTCTGTTATTTTGGACATGCAAACTATGTTCTCTACTTGCATGGATATTCCTGAGTTTTGTTTCGATTTTGCTAGGGATAGAGCCTACATACCTGCCAACAATGGAGTAAATAGGCACATTTAATGGGAAAACTGGCTTTAAAATGCCATCCAGTAATCATATCCCTGAAAGATGAGTAGCTACTCGAGACGTAAATGTGCTTTTCACTTGTCTTGTATGGTGCTTCTGTACCCAAAGACACTATAGATAAATGATAAAATCAACACACCGGTAGATGTCACAATTCTTATGTAGATTAAAAAGAAAGGTTTTAAAAAATCAATCTGTGTGCTACATAAATTAGCCCAAAGAAAAAGAAGAGTTATGTGGCTTTATGTATCATTTTCGTCTAAAAGCAATCAGCAGCTGGTTTTGTTGTTTATTTCACCATAAACTTGTCAGCTACCAGATTTGGGCTGTAATAATTGAGATAGCCACTGGGGGGCAAGAAAATAGATTTCAGAACTTCCAAATATAGTTTCACAAACTTTTATGTTACACTTTAATTGCCAGTTACTCAAATTTTACTTGGACTTTGAAAATAAAACAGTAATATAGTGAGAATCTATAGCAGGAATATTAAATTTCTGTGGGCCAGATGCATCACGGGCAGGCCCCGCCCACCCCAGCGCCACTAATGGCAAAAATGTCATGAAACATCATATGACAGCAACATGACAAGGCGAGTTCAGCACCCGTGATCTCCAGGGTAATATTAAAAAAATAAGGAATGTCACTTGCAGTAAAACTATTTTGTAGGTATTCAGGCTGTTACAATGGATCCCCTCAAATTTTTGCCTTATAAAATTATGAAAAAAAAATTAATGGGTTGGTTGTGCATATTACAATAGTGATATGGAAAGTGTAATCCAGATCTTGCACAACCAGAACACATCTCTGCTATTTATTAAGTTAGCATGTCTTTTTTCAGGCTTCCACATGACACCAAAATAAGATGATTTTTTAAGAAAAAAACAAACATTGACTTGTTGATTCTTTAAGCAGCTACCTCTTTTTACAGATTCAAACCTGTTCACCGCATTTGAAACATTTCTTCTGAATCACTTTCAAAACAGTCCTAATTACATGAGTTCTAAATCTGTGTGTAATCCATGTTCCAACTTTAATCCAAACAAAATACAGTATTTGTTTACCTAAAGGTCCAGTCACAAAAAAAGTGGATCGCAGCCCTGATGCCTCAGGTAAAGTTCTCCTCTGAAGACGTATCTCTTAATATCAAGAATCTCATTTCATGAGTGGAACAGATGCAGACCATCATGTATTGTCTCGCAAATCTGTTCCAGAAGCCTCCAGAGCAGATCTAGAACATTCGTAATGTTCGCAATAAAGGGAACATTTTAAGAACACAATATAACTCCCAAGTAAATCAAACTTCTGTAAAATCAAACTGTCCACCTAGGAAGCAACACTGATTGACAACCAATTTCACATGCTGTTGTGCACATTCAACTTTGTACAGAGCAAAGTATTCAGTGAGAATATTTCATTCAGATCTAGGATGTGTTATTTGAGTGTTCCCTTTGGTGTGTTTTTTTTTTGAGCAGTGTAGATAGTCCTGGTTATGAAAAATTAGCCTAATGGATTACAATAATATAATCCCACCAATAGGTTCTCAGAACCAATAACAGCAATTATTACTGGCAGGGAAACCCTTGTAATTCTGATTGGATTACCAAAGTATCAGTGATAATTCCAAATCACTGTGCCCTTCTGTGTTAATATGCCTACTACTTAGCTAGATCATCTGTTTACATAAAAAGAATGAGAGGGGGATACTTCCTTACTCTATTCAATTGTTCCCTTGCCATATATCCACTGCCTCCCTGCTATATCCATATGTTCTATTTGATTAAAATTGGTATTTCTAAGGAAAGCTGGCAGTGTGATAGACATTAAAACCCCACCCATCCACCCTATTAACGACAATAAAGGAGACTAGTCTTGACCTTACTTCAACAATTTCTTAACATAAGATGTTGAATCCTCTTTAATAGAAATAAATACAGTGCTACATGCCATGTACACAAAAAAAGTAAGAGCTGCATATAAGGGCCTGATGAGAGAAAAACTTGATTTTTCCACCCAAAGCTTACAAATTGAATATGACTGGAGCTAATCAATTCACATTTAATATTGTTCAATTTACAGAGAAATCTTTTTACGTCTTGTTTGGTAGCTTTTGAAAACAGTTGATTTTTTTTAAAAATAAATGTTGGTGGATTTTTTTTATTTTTTATTTGTTTAAATCTGGGTCTCAAATGTGGAACGGCACTGCCTTCTCTTGTCTTTGCCCCAAAACATTGGAGAGTTAACTCTTTCGTCTTTAAAATGAGCTGAAGGAACAAAGAGCATCTCCATTTGCAATGTTGAAATATATCTCCCCCCCCAATAAAGCATTACAACAAAGGGGGGTGCAACTATTTAATCAACCATTTTAAGAACTTCATAATAATCAGCACATGTTAAAAACTGAGCACTTGATGCCTCTGTGAAAATAAAACAGATTTTTTTAAAAAAATCTGTTAAGTGCTATTCCTAAGTGGCATGCTGGAACAGTATCCATGCAGTGAGGGTTTTGTGGTCTTCGGAGTTGCTTTCCCGTTCTTTTGACTTTCATCACGCATTGCAGGAGCAGTGGAAACTCGAAATATAAAACCCTGTGAAAAGCGTTACTTTTTCTGGTAATGGCAGATCCAACAAATACTTTACGAATGGACATCAAAGTCTCTCTGATTGTTGTTCCGAAAGATCACTCTAGATTTCTAAACTTAAATAGACAAGGATATGAAAAGAATACCACGGAACTATTCTGAACAAATTGTGGACCCAGAAGCAGTTTGTAGCTTGTTCTCATTAGCCCCCCCCCCCCAACCATTACAAAAACAATCAATGGTATTAAGCAACCTGCTTCTTTTCTAGTTTGAAATATAGTCACCTCCCCGTTCTGCAAAAAAAAATTTTTTTTTAAAGCAAAGTGGAGGAGAAACAGAAGGAAGCAAATTTCACATCTCCAAAGGCCCTGGGGTTTTCTTCTTTGGCTAAGAAAAGGTTTGGTTGTGCTGCTGAGTTACCCGAATAAAGGTTGTCCTTCGACTAAGCTCTTTGAGTTTGCCAGCTCCCACGTACGTGCAAGCAGAACGAAGACCACCTAGGATGTCATGGATGGTATTTTCTACATCTCCTCTGTAGGGGACTTCCACTGTTTTGCCCTCCGACGCTCTGAAAAGGAAAATAATTTCACTTGCATTGCTGGACTGCCTTCACTGGAATGAAAACTACAGTGGTACCTCTACCTAAGAACGCTTCCACTTACGAACTCTTCTAGATAAGAACCAGGTTTTCAAGATTTTTTTGCCTCTTCTCAAGAACCATTTTCTATTTACAAATCCGATCCTCCGAAACTGTAACCAGAAAAGGCAGGGAGAAGCCTCCGTGGGGCCTCTCTAGGAATCTCCTGGGAGGAAACAGGGCCTCCACCCTCCCTGTGGTTTCCCCAGTCGCACGCATTATTTGCTTTTACATTGATTCCTATGGGGAAAACTGCTTCTTACAAACTTTTCTACTTAACAACCTTGTCATGGAACAAATTAAGTTCATAAGTACCACTGTATTTACCACTGTATTTAAGACACATTATTAAAATACGGACCCCTGGTGGGCACAACAGTTAAAGTGAAGCGTTGCAGGAAAACCTTGTCCACAGCCTGGAGTTTGATCCTGACGGGGCTCAAGGTTGTCTTAGGCTTCCATCTTTTCAAGGCCGGTAAAATGAGAACCCAGGTTGTTGGGAGCAATATGCTGACATTGTAAACTGCCCAGAATGTGCTGTAAAGTCCTGTGGGGTGATGTGCAAGCCTATATGCTATTGCTGTTTCCAAATAGTGACTATTTTATCCAAACAGAGATATATTTGCTTGTATTCCAATCTGAAATAAAACCATCTGGAAAGTAACCCTAAACATTCTTCACTGTACTTACTATTAATCTAGACAGCATATGCATGTGTGTTTGTATGAGTGTACTATTAAAGAGAATTAACACCTATTTGCTTCATGAAAATTCTCACAATATACTTGTAAGCATATTTTTAACCCTTCAAAGATGCTGTTTCATTGTTCAACTGTAAGGATTATTTACATATTAATTTGTTAGACAAAATGTGTATATCTCCCAAATGTTAATGTTAATTTGTTCCAAATCAACAGATGCCTCCCAATAGTTTCATATCGTGCCCCATATTACTGTATTTTTCAGTGTATAAGATGCACCTTTCCCCCCTTAAAGAGCCTGAAAATTTGGGTGCATCTTATACTCCGAACGTAGCTTTTCGAAGCTATGTTTTTTCCCCAGCCCTAACGAGGTGCTAACAATTTTCCCCGCTTGCAGGATTTTTTTTTCTAGCCTCAAGTCTTTGCAGACTTGTTTTTAGTGCCATTCCCCCTGAAAAAGGGGATAAATGATGTGCTGAAACTGACTAGACTAAGGACGCTAGCCAGAAGAATATCTGGTAGGTAATTTTTTCCTGTTTTTCTCGCCCAAAACTAAGGTGCATGTTTATATTCCAAAAAATATGGTACCTACGGTCCAATCTAGAACCACTAAGGCCAATGAAATCACCCCAAATTCGTTTTGGATTGTGACTACCATGCAGACTCCATGTATTGTCAGAATCTAATTTTCAGATGTCAGGAGGTGTGATGACATTCTAAAGTAAACTTCCACTGATTGTTAGTGCGTGACAGCACTTCTGCAACTAGCCAAGCATTTGGCATCTGGGAATGTATGGGTGATGGCAGGAGTAGTAGCAATAAATCAAGCCAAACATATGGTTAAAGTTCCACCCCTTTTTAAAAAACGTACATTGTACCAGGCATTAAAAAGGGGGCAGAGCTTCGATCAGTATCAGGTTGATAGCCAGTACAGGTGACACTGCGCACCGGTAGCGAAAAGGGAGTGGCATGCGCAGCTCCACATTGCCAGCATGCGCACGCGCATATCCTAGTGAGGTTTTGCTTCTGCGCATGCACAGGAAGCAAAGTCTCACAAGGGGACGCACATGCGTGTGAGATTTTGGCAATTTGTTGCGCCTGCGCATGAATGGAAGCAACCCCCCAAAAAAATCTCACGCAAACGCACATCCTCACGAGATTTTGCTTCCTGCGCATACACAGAAGCAAACTCTCACTGGGACGTGCGCACATGCACACCGACAAACTGAAGCTGTGCGCGCCATCATACCGGTAGCGGCTATAAGTAAGAACGCCCACCTGGCTTCGGTCATATTTTGGCCATCACCTTAACTTCCTTCAACAATAAAGGCTTGTCTGTTTTATTATTTGATTATTAAAGCCACCCCTTTCAGAATCAAAGCAGAAAATAAATACAGTGGTAGCTCTTACTTACGAACTTAATTCTCATAGAAATCAATGTAAAAGCAAATATTGTGTGCAATTGGGGAAACCACAGGGAGGGTGGAGGCCCTGTTTCCTTCCAGGAGATTGAGGTCCCACGGAGGCTTCTTCCTGCCTTTTCCAGCCCTGTTTCCTCCCAGGAAACTCCTAGAGAGGCCCCACAGAGGCTTCTCCTGGCCTTTCCTGGTCCTGTTTCCTCCCAAGAGATTCCTAGAAAGGCCCCGCGGAAGCTTCTCCCCGCCTTCCCCCGCACTGTTTCCTCTCAGGAGATTCCTAGAGAGGCCCCAGGGAGGCTTCTCCCCACCTTTCCCAACCCTGTTTCCTTCCAGGAGATTCCTAGAGAAGCCTCATGGAGGCTTCTCCCTGCCTTTTCTGGTTACAGTTTCAGAGGCTCGGGTTTGTAAGTGGAAAATGGTTCTTGAGAAGAGGCAAAAAAATCTTGAACAACTGGTTCATATCTAGAAAAGTTCGTAAGTAGAGGCATTCTCAGGTAGAGGTACCACTGTGATACACAAAAACACAGTTAAATAACGAAGTCAACTCTAATCAACATATCAGCCTGGAAACAATAACACATGCTTTTTGTCACAGAACAAGCTCATCTAACATCCTGGCCCAGCACATGGGAAAAAATCCAGGTCTTTAGCGCTGTATGGATAACCAGTGGAGTGAAAGCCACTCTAATTTCAGGTAGAGCTTATTTCAAATGATAGGCTCAGCCAGAGAAAAGGCCTATTTCCTAAAGTCATCTTGCTTCAAAGAAGGAACTTTGCGCACTCTGAGTGACCTCAGGGATAAGAAAAGACAAGAGGAGAGTGATAGTCCTGCAAGTAACCTGGTCCTGTACCATGCAGGACCTGACGTTAGTAACCAACATCTTGGACTTGGACGGCTACTAAATTCAAGTTCTGCATTCAGCAACATGCATTACAACCCACACTGCTGCATTCTGGGCCAACTACAGCTTCCGAGTGGCTTTGAAAGGCAGCCTCACATGAAGCCCAGTGCAGAAGGCTGCATTTCTGTTTGCTGCCAGTGCCATGTGGAGAAAACCAGAGTTTCAAGAAGTGACCCTGCATATTATGCTGGAAAGATTAGGTTAGGTCCCACAGAGTTGGCCTTCTCCGGGTCCCGTCGACTAAGCAATGTCGTTTGACGGGACCCAGGAGAAGAGCCTTCTCTGTGGCGGCCCCGACCCTCTGGAACCAGCTCTCCCCCAGATATCAGAGTTGCCCCCACCCTCCTTGCCTTTCGCAAGCTCCTTAAAACCCACCTCTGTTGTCAGGCATGGGGGAATTGAAATTTCCCTTCCCCCTAGGCTTATAGAATTTATACATGGTATGCTTGTTTGTATGAGTGGTTTTTTAAATTGGGGTTTTTTAGATTGTTTTTAATATTAGATTTGTTTACATTGTCTTTTTATATTGTTGTGAGCCGCCCCGAGTCTTCGGAGAGGGGCGGCATACAAATCTAATAAATAAAATAAATAAATAAATAAAAGGGAGTGGTACCTGTAATCTGCAACACCACCTGCGTGCTTCTTCATAGCGGTGTCGGAGCTCATCCCATAGAAAAGCTTCACTTTTTTACCATTTTTTTCTATAATGTCTCCAGCACATTGATCGTGTCCTGCAAACATGCCCCCCAGCATCACAAAATCAGCACCGGCTCCTGTGAGTGTCATGAAGGGAAAAAAATTGGAGGGGTTAAGCCAATACAAAAATGGCACTTACAGTGTTTAAATATAGGGCTGCATTAATCATTGCAATCTTCCTTATCAATTCAAGCATTATATACTCCTCAAAAAAAAAATAAAGGAAACACTCAACACATCCTAGATCTGAATGAATGAAATATTCTCATTGAATGCTTTGTTCTGTACAAAGTTGAATGTGCACAACAGCATGTGAAATTGACTGTCAATCAGTGTTGGATAAGTGGACAGTTTGATTTCACAGAAATTTGATTTACTTGGAGTTATATTGTGTTTTTTAAGCGTTCCCTTCATTTTTTTTGAGCAGTGTATATACAGGGACTCCTCGGCTTGCGACCACAATCCAACCCAAAAATTTATGCTGCTAAGCAAGACAGATGTTAAGTGAGTTCTTATGGCTTTTCTTGCCATAATTCTTAAGTGAATCGTTACAGTGGCAAAGTTAATGACCTGGTTGTTGAGTGAACCTGACTTCCCCATTGACTTTGCTTGCTGGAAGATCGCAAAAATGACATACAGCCACCATAAGCGTTTGAGTTTGATCACACCAGGATGGGGAAGTTGCAACAGGTGTGTGAAAAACAGTCGTAAGTTACTTTTTTCAGTGCCATCAAACTGTCATTAAACAAATAATTTTAAGTTGCATTTCCTATACAGTGGTACCTCTACTTACGAATTTAATTTGTTCTGTGAGCAGGTTTTTAAGTAGAAAACTTTGTAAGAAGCAATTATTCCCATAGGAATCAATGTAAAAGCAAATAATGCGTCTGATTGGGGAAACCACAGGGAGGGTGGAGGCCCTGTTTCCTCCCAGGAGATTCTTAGGCCCCACGGATGCTTCTCCCTGCCTTTTCTGGCCTGGTTTCCTCCTAGGAGATTCCTAGAGAGGCCCCATGGAGGCTTCTCCCTGCCTTTTCTGGCCCAATTTCCTCCCAGGAGATTCCTAGAGAGGCCCCACGGAGGTTTCTCCCTGCCTTTTCTGGCCCTGTTTCCTCCCAGGAGATTCCTAGAGAGGCCCCACGGAGGCTTCTCCCCGCCTTTTCTGGCCTGGTTTCCTCCTAGGAGATTCCTAGAGAGGCCCCACGGAGGCTTCTCCCTGCCTTTTCTGGCCCAATTTCCTCCCAGGAGATTCCTAGAGAGGCCCCACGGAGGCTTCTCCCTGCCTTTTCTGGCCCTGTTTCCTCCCAGGAGATTCCTAGAGAGGCCCCACGGAGGCTTCTCCCCGCCTTTTCTGGCCCTGTTTCCTCCTAGGAGATTCCTAGAGGCCCTACGGAGGCTCCTCCCTGCCTTTTCCGGTTACAGTTTCAGAGGCTTAGCTATGTAAGTGGGAAATGGTTCTTAAGAAGAGGCAAAAAAATCTTGAACACCCGGTTCTTATCTAGAAAAGTTTGTAAGTAGAGGCATTCTTAGGAAAGGTACCACTCTATTTCCACAGCAGACAGTCCTCACCAAAAGCTTTGGCCACATCTCCTGGACAGCTGCAGCCTCCATCCTGAATAAAAAATTGAGAAAAGAAAAGAAGTCAGTCCACTCAACTCCTTGTTACTGTTACACACTGACAATTTAAGCTGGTGTTGGAATAAGGATTCGGCCTAAGCATTTATAGAAACGAGAGAGAATAGAATAGAATTCTTTATTGGCCAAGTCTGATTGGACACACAAGGAATTTGCCCTAGGTGCATATGCTCTCAGTTTACCTGTCAAGAATCATGAAGTACAACACTTGATTGTCATAAGGGTCAAATAAGCAATGAAGAAACAATATCAAAAAATGACAACATCCACCCTTTCTCATAAAAGGTTTCATTTCAATACGCTAAGCACATGAGAGCATAGGGTTTTTTAAATTTATTTATTTTATTTATTTTGCTAGGTGACCTTGGACTAGTCATGTGCGCTCAGCTCTTGGAAGGAGACCATGGCAAGCTACCTCTGAAAAAGTCCTTGCCAAGATCATTTCAAGGACTTGTCCAGGCAGTCACCAGGGATCACTCAAGTAACACTCCAAACAAAAATGCAGATTAAAATTCCATTCACTATTTGGTTTGTCATCAAAGGATTTGGCAGAATAGAATGCAGATTTCTTAAAGAGCACTGAAAACAAGATTTAGGCATAACTTTACTCTAAACATTAAAGATATATTTGCGCACACAAGCAGTCAACAGCATTACTATTGTGGGTGTGGATAATTTTTTCCCCTAGAATTCACCCATTTAATCTCACTAAAACAAAGGATGGTAGGCACTGATGGAGAGTTTTATATGTACAGTAATGGCAAACCTATGGCTCCATATCCTGCATCCAGTTCTGGTCACCACACTTCAAAAGAGACATTGAAACTCTGGAGAAGGTGCAGAAAAGAGCAACCAAAATGATTAGGGAACTTGAAATCAAGAGTTACGAAGAGAGATTGCAGGAACTGGGCATGGATAGCCTAGAGAAAAGGAGGGCCAGAGGGGACATGATAGCAGTATACAGATAATATGAGGGGTTGCCACAGCGAGGAGGGGGTCACTCTATTCTCCAGAGCACCAGAGGGCTGGATGAGGAACAACGGCTGGAAGCTGACCAAGGACAGATTCAACCTAGAAATAAGGAAGAACTTCCTGACGGTCAAAGCAATCAACCAGTGGAACAACCTGCCTGCGGAGGTTGTGAACTCCCCAACTCTGGACACTTTCAAGAGGAGATTGGACTGCCATTTGGCTGGGGTGCTATAGGATTCCGGCTTAGGCAGGGGGTTGGACTTGATGACCTGCATGGTCCCTTTCAACTCTAACAATCAATCAATCAATATCCAAGGGCATGTGAGGCGATGCCCTATGTCAATTCCGCCAGTTGATTTCCAGCCTTCTTTTTGGGTGTTTTCACTCTCCCCACCGCAAAAACGGACTAACCGGAAGTTCACTTGTGTGCTCACCCTCAGCTTCCTTTTTGCTATCAGAGGTCTTCAGGAACTTCTTTGGCTTTGGACAGTTGCAGCCAGGCCTCTCACATCTCTGCCCATTTCTTCTGCAGGCCTTTTCTTTAGGAAAGGCCACTGCAGCTGATAACAGAGCTCCGTATCAATCCACAGCTTTGCTATCGGCTACACAGGTCTTCAGGAAAGCCTGTCTATAGAAGAAATGGGCCAAGAGCAAAAAACAGCCCAACGGGCTACTGGAAGTCAGGACGTTTCAGGCCTGTGTGTATGCGCAGGGATGCAGCGGAGGTTATGCGCATGCATACTGTGAGATGGGAGTGCCTATCTGTCCTCCTTTCCTTCAACCCGCTTCGTATCAAGTGTGGATATTTTGTTACTAAACACATGGTTTGTGCAAATGGTGCAAACCAAGGATGCACCGGTTTCTCTATGTGTTGTGGTTAGCTCTGGCCCAGCTCCTGCCCCAAGCTATGTAGAGGTGGATGTGGGGGAGACATCCACATGCTGCAGGCCTGTTTTGCTTCCAGTAGAATCTGACTCCTCTGACCAAGGAAGTGTGAGTGACAGGGGAGAGGGGAGTTTGGCAGACAGCCCAGGAGGAGATCAATCATCTGTATCATCCCTGGATTCTGAACAAGAATTAATGATACATCCACGCATGCGTAGAGTGATGCATAGGAGACAACAACTGAAGGATTATTACAAGAGAAAATGAGGCCACCCGTGGTTGGGTGGGGCTGCTGTAATTAGTGCTACAGATAAAAGTGCAGCCTGGTGTGTTAGCCTCATGGCAGTTTATCTGATTCATTGTTTCGTCAAGATCGTGGTTTTTGTGCTGTTCAAGATTGTGTGTTGACTCTTTGGACTTTAAAATTGGACTCAATTTCCCAGTTATTGAATGAGCAATTGGACTGCATTTAAACTGTGCCTTGGGTGTACCAGAAAATCCCTTTGACAGTTAAAAAGAGAGCTGTTTCTGTTTTTCTGTTTATAAAAACCTTTGGCTTTTCCTTTTATCGTGTGGTGTGTTTCTTCCTAGACTAATTTCCCTGTAATTACGGGCGGTTGAAACACGCCGGCAGAACACCTATGTATGCCAGAATCAATTATAATTAGTGTAGAGGTAGCCCTCAATTTATGATTATAATTTGAGTCCAAAATTCCTGTTGCTAAGCAAGACAGTTGCTAAGTAAGCTACACCGCATTTTGCAACCTTTTTTTTGCCACGGTTGTTAAGCAAATCACTGCACTGAAGCAAATTAAGCAGTTGTCAAGTGAATCTGGCTTCCCCCACTGACTGCCGGGAAGTTTAAAAATGTTGATCTCATTTTCAAACTGCAACTGTCGAGAGTACATGCCAGTTTCCAAGTGTTCCAATTTTAATTTGATGACCCATGGTCATGCTGCAACAGTCATACATGTGAAAGGCACTTTTTGCCGTGCCATTATAACCTCAAAGTGTCATTAACTGAATAGTTGTAAGTCAATGACTACCTGTAGTTTTTCAAAGTACAAGATAAGAGGGAACAAATATTTGAAAACTTCCATAATCTTTATGAGCAGAGTCATGCCTTTGACCCGGGATGTGAACTCTTACGTTATTAAATAAAATAACAAATAGAAGGTTTTTTCATCAAAAAAATAAATCCAAGAAAAATCTCCCCCAATTACTAGTTATTGGACTTTGCTTCTGGATGCATTGTTTTCATTTATGGAATTTAACACAAATCCTGCTTACGGAAATGATATGTCCTTGCAGTCCATGAGCAGAATCTGCACATTCAATTACTGCGCTGAGCTGAGGGTAGCCAACCCCGGTTTTTATCCGAGTGGTGCACACAGAACCTAGGCATGAAGAACAAAGAAAACATGACATCGCAGCCTTTTGTGATTTAGAGGAAAAGCAGCCCCCGATCCCTGCAGATAGATCAGGGGTGTCAAACTCAAGGCCCACAGGCCCACCATGTGGTTGAAGGTGGCCCATGGAGCCGCCCTGTTCTACCCAATGCGAAGGGAAAACGTGCTAGCAGTTTGGGGCGTGGTGTCAAGCTGGCCACACCCACCTGGTTGGCCACACCCACCCAGTGGCCCCTCCCCTGAAGTCAACCACAGCCCTGATGCAACCCTCAATGAAATTTGAGTTTGACGCCCCTGAGATAGATGAACCCCTCCGGAAGTCTTTTCACATATACAGATACATACAATAATAATAATAAAATCATAGTGATAAGAGAGAATGAGAGAGCTGTTTACTAGAAGACAGGACACAACATTCACAAAAGCCGAAATAATATTTGATATAAAGATAATATTTTATGTAATATAAAGCAGCGGTCCCCAAACTATGGCCCGCGGGCTGCATGCGGCACGCTGAGGCTGTTTATCCGGCCCGCGGGTAAGTGACACAAAAACACACACAAAAACAACCCCCCATGCAGTCTTTTCCAACTAATATCAATCATTTAAAAAGTTGCAAGGTTTTTTTTCTAATGTTGTCATCCAGGTACATACTTTTCTTTTAATTAAATTCCCTCCTTAATGTTCCTTCAAAAAGTACACCACCAATTATATCTCTAACTTATTAACCATTATGCCAAAGTGCTTCCTTCTTTCTTTATACATTTTTCTATAAACCAAGAAAAATAGCTATCAGATGTTAACAAAAGAAAATTAAAAACAAAACATAAACATATATGAATTTCAGACTTCTCCCCACCCACCCCCGTCTACATAGCATGTTCCCATTTTGTTTTTTTTACTTTAAAATAAAGTATGTGCAGTGTGCATAGGGATTTGTTCATAGGTTTTTTTTTTATAGCCCGGTCCTCCAACCGTCCGAGGGATAGTGAACTGGCCCCTTGTGTAAAAAGTTTGGGGATCCCTGATATAAAGATTGAAAGATAAGAGCAACAGAATCAGTAAATTTCCCTTTTCTCCTCTTGACTCCTTTCTTTACATGAAACTGGACCAGAGCGCTTTGGAGGCACTAGATCAGGGGTGGGTTCCTCCTGGTTTGGACTGGTTTGCCCAAATTGGTAGTGACCAGCTGGTGACATTATGATGACATCGCTGAATCAGATCAGTCGGTGTCAATCCGTCGTGAGTGCTGTGATCTTTTTTTAAAAAAAAAATTCTCAATTTTTTTTTCTTCTGCATATGCGCAGAAGCTGGGTTCACAACACTGCGCATGCCTCACTATTTTGTATTTGTCGTAAAAAACAGTTCAGGATTTTTTTCAGGAGGAAGCAAGGTAAGTTGTAACCCACCCCTGCGCTAGATTCAAACCTCCATTCCCCTAGAAAGCCACATCAACACTGACATCAATTACTGCTTTGCTTCTCCACGTAAGTAGAATTCATTCTCTCAGACTATGTGTCCTCATCCCCATAACCCCAAATTTTACATCACTAAATTTTGATGGCAAAACAGCCAAATTTTTAAAGGCACGTTTTGATTGCTTTTCATTCAAGGTGGTGAACTGTGGAGGTGCAGTGGCTAGAATGCATACTGCAGGCTACTTCTGGTGATTCCCGGTTGCCAGAAGTTCGACCCTGACTGGCTCAAGGTTAACTCAGCCTTCCATCTTTCCAAGGTCAGTAAAATGAACACCCATATTGTTGGGGACAATATGCTGACTCTAAAACCGTTGAGAGGGCTGTAAAACATTGGGATTCAATTCAAAGTGTTGGTTATGACCTTTAAAGCCCTTCATGGCATCGGACCAGAATATCTCCGAGACCGCCTTTTGCCGCACGAATCCCAGCGACCGATTAGGTCCCACAGAGTGGGCCTTCTCCGGGTCCCGTCAACTAAACAATGTCAGTTGGCGGGTCCCAGGGGAAGAGCCTTCTCTGTGGCGGCCCCGGCTCTCTGGAACCAGCTCCCCCCAGAGATTAGAACTGCCCCTACCCTCCTTGCCTTTCGTAAGCTCCTTAAAACCCACCTTTGTCGTCAGGCATGGGGGAACTGAGATATCTCCCCCGGGCCTATTCAATTTATGTATGGTATGCTTGTATGTATGTTTGCTTAATAATGGGGTTTTTTAAAATATTTTAAATTGTAAATTATTAGATTTGTCATGAACTATTTTATTGTGTTGTGAGCCGCCCCGAGTCTACGGAGAGGGGCGGCAAACAAATCTAATAAATAAATAAAATAAATAAGTGGTATATAAGTCTAAATGCTATTGCTATCTGAGCTTTTAGTATTGCGGTTTTGAATGTACCTTTGCCTCTCTCTGGAGAGGTTTGAGTCTGGTTTTGTCTTTCAGCTTCTTTTTTTAGCAATTCCTTCATTTTGGAAGTTTTCTCTTTTCAAATAAAATTTGACCTTTGGCAATGTTATCCACATACTTCTGTGTTAAGGGCTTTGTAATTACTTTCAATGATGTGTCTTCAATGAAACCCTAGATATTACTTCCTTTTGAGTCAGTTCTATTCTAGGACACAAATACTTATGGTATTTAGGGTTCCATCCCTCACGTCATTACCAGGATGTATATTTTCCCAGACTATGTGACGGCAGTTGAAGTTGTTTATTTGTTTCCCCAGATGTTGCAAAATATGTACATACTCATCATTTCCCTTTGGGGAAAAATATTGTTGTGCACAAAGCACAAAAGTGGAAATTGTAAGCCAAAGAAATTACAGGCATAAGAAAAAGAAATATAATTAAACTGAAGTGTTTACAGCAACAGTTTTCACTATACCTCTTTTTATACTTGCAAGCCAGTCTTCCAACTTGTCCATTCGTGCATCAAATTAGACACTGCTTTTCTGTTCTTTTGTTATCTACTTGTTAGTATATGTACACTGTTGTGGTTAGTTCTGGCCCAGCTCCTGCCCCAAGGAATGTGCAGGTGGATGTGGGGGAAACATCCACATGCCGCAGGCCTGTTTTGCTCCCGATGGAATCTGCCGACGAAGCCTCCTCTGACCAAAGAAGCGTGAGTGACAGGGAAGAGGGGAGTTTGGCAGACAGCACAGGAGGAGATCAATCATCCTTATCATCCCTGGATTCTGAACAAGAATTAATGACACATCCACGCATGCGTAGAGTGATGCATAGGAGAGAACAACTGAAGGATTATTACAAGAGAAAATGAGGCCACCTGTGGTTGGGTGGGGCTGCTGTAATTAGTGCTACAGATAAAAGTGCAACCTGGTGTTTTAGCCTCATGGCAGTTTATCTGATTCATTGTTTCGTCGAGATCATGGTTTTTGTGCTGTTCAAGATTGTGTGCGGACTCTCTAGACTTTAGAATTGGACTCAATTTCCCAGTTATTGGGTGAACAATTGGATTGCATTTAATCTGTGCCTTGTGTGTACCAGAAAATCCCTTTGACATTTAAAAAGCTGTTTCTGTTTTTCTGTTTATAAAAACTTTTGGGTTTTCCTTTTATCATGTGGTGTGTGTCTTCCTGGACTAATTACCCTGTAATTACAGGCGGTTGAAACACGCCGGCAGAACATACACGGGGGACAAAGGAAGCAATACGTTGAAAGTTTCCTTCAAGCCCCTCGATATCAACACCACTTCCTGGGAAGCCCTAGCATAAGATCGACCAATATGGCGCATGCTGATCGACCAAGGCTGCCAGACATCTGAGGCCAGAGGAACATTCATAGCAGAAGAGAAGGGAGCACTCCGCAAAGCCAGACCTGCAAATGCTGTGACACCGATGCTCAAACATGTCTGCCCAACATGTGCCAGAACATTTCTTGCCCGTATAGGTCATATCGCGTACAGCCCACAGCCCATTAGATGTCAAGGTCCTCTTCGAACACGATGGATGAACATCATGCATACATACAGGAAGGATGCAAAGAAAACACTCCTGACATAAATGTTAACCAGGAGATTCAAGCATACATATATACCTTTTTACCCTGCTTACCTGGTCCAATTCCTACTTTAATAATGTCTGCCCCAGAGAGAAGTAGTTCTTCCACCATCTCTCCCGTTACTACGTTGCCTGCCTGAAATAGAGCCAAGATCATTGCAAATAATGAATAAATCTACAATGACTGCAGTAGTAAGCAAATATATTTATCTTTCCTCCTTCCTTCTATCCTTTCACTTTTAAAGGATAGGGCAGATTACATACACCATGTGCATGATCACTTGTATGCAGAGAATTGCCTTATTTTCAAAACCACCATTTCTTTTAAAATGGGAGTGTGATTATCCAAAAGCTCTGGTTCAGCAATCAGTATAATCCTGGCTGATTTACATCCTAAATGTTCATGTGATCGGCAGGTGTATGCTGCTGATCACATGAACATTTGCGATACTTTCTATCCTGTGAAAACAAATATTTCCATTAAAATGGGCGGCTTCTTTACCCTGGCACTAACTGGACCTATAATTCCTATGCCAGATCATTTTGGTAAACTAAGCTAAGTAGCTCCCCCCAAATCCAATCCCACAAAGCATTGGGAGACTCTCTCATGTAACCTTTTGTAAAGTATACTTAAGTGGAATGGAGTACTTTGAATCATCTCACAATATGCAAAGATAGCAGCGAAGAGCACTCCACTTCATGGAAGATAAATACAAAATCAAACAATTTATCAGTTCTGTTCAATGCTGCCTATATTGACTGGCTGTACATTTTCATACAGGAATCTATATACAGTGGTACCTCAAGATACGAACCCCTCGTCTTACGAACAACCTGAGATACGAACCCGGGGTTCAGAAAAATTTTGCCTCTTCTTGCGAACTTTTTTCATCTTACGAACGCCAAACCCGAACTTCCGGGTTTGGCATTCGGGAGGCTGCTGGGAAGCCCCCCGGCTGTTTTAAAAGGTGACAGCCGGACAGCGGGGCTTCCCAGTGGGCCACCCGAATGCCGAACCCGGAAGTTCGGCAAAAGTTCAGGTTCGGGAGGCCGCTGGGAAGCCGCGCCACCCGGCAGTCACCTTTTAAAACAGCCGGGGGGCTTCCCAGCAGCCTCCCGAAGCCGAACGGAGAAGTTCGGGTTTGGCGTTCGGCTTCGGGAGGCTGCTGGGAAGTCCCCCGGCTGTTTTAAAAGGTGACAACCGGGCTGCGGGGCTTCCCAGCAGCCTCCCGAACCCTGAACATTTGCCGAACTTCCGGGTTCGGGGTTCGGGAGGCTGCTGAGAAGCCCCGCAGCCCGGCTGTCACCTTTTAAAACAGCCGGGGGGCTTCTCGGCGGCCTCCCAAACGCCGAACCTGGAAGTTCGGGTTTGGCGTTCGGGAGGCCAATGAGAAGCCCCCGGGCTGTTTTAAAAGGTGACAGCCTGGCGGCAGCGTTTTTTTGCAGGGGTTTTTTTTGTTATTGCACGGATTAATTGACTTTACATTGTTTCCTATGGGAAACAATGTTTCGTCTTACGAACCTCCCCCGGGAACCAATTATGTTCGTAAGACGAGGTATGACTGTAGTTTAATCCTGGATTTTTCCACATACTAAAGTCATGTTTTCCTTCTTGCTAAGACACGGTATGTGGGTCACATTTGCTGGAATCAAGAAACTCTTTTGCCAAATTACAGGCCTATCCATCTTCCCAACTTCTCTAACTCCTACCATGATAGTGTGATTTGGGAACCGGACATGAACGGCTTTCACAAATTCCACAAAGTGTTCTGAGTAACCATTGGCCACATCCAGGCAGATGTACTTGATCAGAGGGATGGCATCGATGACACTTATCAGCTTCTCGAAATCAGCCAGCCCACTGCCTGAGCTCACAGCTATATGCTGCAAAAAGAAGAAGAAAACAATTAAAAGGGTTTTTTTTTTAAATAAAAATGAGGTCAAATGTATTCTCATACTGCATGGTTTTGCAGAGGAAGCCAATTGGGAAAAAACGTCTAAGCCCATTAAATATGTGTTGGGTTTTTTTTATCTAGGGACACAGCAAAGTTACAGGGTAGGCTGAAGTTTTAATGCATGTGAATCATGTGCTCCGCTACAACTTGTTGTGGTTAGCTCTGGCCCAGCTCCTGCCCCAAGGAATGTGCAGGTGGATGTGGGGGAAACATCCACATGCTACAGGCCTGTTTTGCTCCAGATAGAATCCGCCGATGAAGTCTCCTCTGACCAAGGAAGTGTGAGTGACAGGGAAGAGGGGAGTTTGGCAGACAGCCCAGGAGGAGATCAATCATTCTTATCATCCCTGGATTCTGAACAAGAACTTATGACGGACCCACACATGCGTAGAGTGATGCATAGGAGAGAACAACTGAAGGATTATTACAGGAGATAAGTGAGGCCACCTGTGGTTGGGTGGGGCTGCTGTAATTAGTGCTACAGATAAAAAGAGCAGCCTGCTGGTTTAGCCTCGTGGAAGTTTATCTGATTCATAGTTTCGCCAAGATCGTGGTTTGCTGTTTCCCTGTTCAAGACTGTGTATGGACTTTCTGGACTTTGGAATTGGACTCAATTTCCCAGCTACTGGGTGAGAAATTGGATTGCATTTAACCTGTGCCTTGTGTGAACCAGAAAATCCCTTTGACATTTAAAAAGGGAGTTGTTTCTGCTTTTCTGTTGATAAAAGACCTTTTGTTTTCCTTCTATCGTGTGGTGTGTATCTGTTTGGACTAATTACCCTGTAATTATGGGCGGTTGGGACAGGGCAATCTTCTATTATTCTTTTGAAGTATTTATTTCCTTGCCATTTAGATTATATTGTCATTATTGAAGAAATTCTCATTTCTTTCAATTAAGTTTACAAAAGTGAAAAGTTTGTTTGGTCTTTCTTTTCCAACATTGTTTTATACACGACACAATGTTTTACTTTCTACTTGATCTCAATGTTTTGCCTCTGTTTGCAGCTGTTTTCACGGATTACCACTGATCAATACACCATTTTCTTATACATTTTTGCCAGACTACATTACTTTAATGTGTACACTTGTTATCTAACTTTCCCAACAAATCATCTATCGAGATCTTTAATAATTTAAACTCAGTTTTTACATTCCATTAATGTTTTGCTATTCCATACTGTTCGGGCTAAGATAAGACCCTAAATAGTCTTTTTTCGGAGTGAATTTACTTGTAAAGACACATGAAAAGTATTTTACAACATAGTCATAAATTTATAAATGTTCACTTAGATATGCACACATCATTCCAGTGTTCTAAAATATTAATTTTTATTATATTATACCCTTGATCTTCTGGGATGCATTAGACAGAATAATGTGGAAATAAAAATATAATAAAACCAACACGATGCCTGAGTGCCAAAGTACCTATAAATACAACCTCAATTGCCCTTCAAGCACTTTGTCAGTCCCATTGAATTTATTTTTACATATTACTTTAATTAAAAGTAATTACCAGCAAGAAGTTGGCATCCTATTAAACACCTATCCTTTAGCTTTTTAAGAATGCCTTAAGGCTTCATTTCAATTCTAAATGTATTTGTAGAAAATAAAAATGGCCAATAGTTATAGTTCACCACGTTGTTTGGAAGCACATAAGCTGTTGTGTATCCAGAGTATCCAGCTGTGCTAGATACGATAGTTGAGGATAGTCTCATCTGTTTGTGTTCTAGTGCAGAGCTCTCCAACCTTGGCAACTTTAAACCTGGCGGACTTCAGCTCCCAAAATTCCCCAGCCAGTAAAGCAAAGCAAACCTGGCTGGGGAATTCTGAGAGTTGAAGTCCTCCTGGTTAAAGTTGCACAGGTTGGAGAACTCTGTTCTAGTAAATGAATATTTTGTGTTTTGTAAGCATCACAACAGTTAATTTTATTATTGGGCAGCTTTCCCATATCCACACATGCACTCCAATTCCTGACAGCATCACTGTACCCATAGCACTGGTTATTCCTAATAAAATACCATGCATCCTATTGGACTAGTAACTTTTGGAAGCATATGATTTTATAAACCATTCTCTTCAGGGGGGGAACGCTCCTGGTTCTCTCGTGCCTGTTAGTTGTCAGAGAGTCAGTCGCGAAGGGAGTGCGAGGCTCCGCCCACCTGCTGCCATTTGGATTATTTTATCCTCTGCACATGCACAGAACGCTTTGTGCATAGGGCCAAAGAATCCAAATGGCAGCATCCAGGCATGTGGGCGGAAGTTCGCATTCCCTTCACGCCTGATTCTCCGATGATTGACAGGTACGAGCGAACCGAGAGCATTTCTCCGCTCATTCTCTTGCAAAAAGTACAAGGCATACAAGGTTTTTTGAATATTTCAGAAAATGCAGACTAATATTTAACTTTGTGGGGAAAAAGTACCTCTAAGCAGTCTGGGTGTTCACTTGCAAACATCTTCCACTGTTCTAGAGAGTAATGCTTGTGTATTGCAGTAAACATGGTGTACTAGAAAAACAAATGAATATGCTATAATTACGCTGTTTGATGTAGACACATGCACACATACAAAAGAAAGATCCATGACGTCATTGCAAATACATAAAGGGCTCTTGTTTAAACAATAGGAAGGTGTGGGCTCGAAACTGAAATAGAAAACTATACAGAGATCCTAGATTATACATGAAAGAGACAACGAGGAGCTAAACCCTTTGCCTGAATGCTCCTTTCAAGGTCAATAGCTCTCCAGATTTAAGAAACGGACTTCTGTCCATCAGTAATTGCAATACATTTCCACAACAGTAGAATCTTAGCATTATTTGCAGACCTTACTTGAATTCCAACATCATAGAACTGGATGCTAAGCCTGCATCATTTCATAACAATTTAGTAATTATAGTAAGAAACCATTAGAGAAGAACATGACTCTGTAAAAAGGGCTTTTCCAATCTAAGAATTAGTACAGCCTGTGATACAAGCATGAGCTAAATAGGAAGTATGAAAGAAAAGTTGTTGGGTAAAACAATAAAACAAAAGAAGCCATCATTGAGAAAAAGGCATATGAGAGAATTATTATCACAAAATGTGAAAATGCTGTAATAAAGGGCATACATTGGTTTTTATCCTTGTAAGCCCCACCAGAGTCACTGAGAGTGAGTTGGACGGTCATATAAATTTTCATAAAATAAATTCATAAAGTTATAAGGAGTGCAACCTAGAGAGCAAGAGTGTGAGCATTGGAACTCTTTAAGAGAAACATTTTAAAAACGTGATTGCAACAGGAATGGCTTACTTGAGAAGTAGATATGGTCAAACAAATATAAAAGTCAAGAATTAATTGGACTGAATATAACCAATAGGCTACAAGTACACTAAGATGATTTGAACATATAGAGAGAAATAGTAGTGACAATCAAATCACAATTAAAATGAATGAAAAGAAAAGAAAAGGAATGAGAAAATTGTGCTTAGACAAAATTGAGGATAGCCTAAAAAATAGAGATATACAGTGTTCCCTCGATTTTCGCGGGTTTGAACTTCACGAAAAGTATACCACGGTTTTTCAAAAATATTAATAAAAAAATACTTTGCGGTTTCCCCCCCTATACCATGGTTTTTCCCGCCCGATGACATCATATGTCATCACCAAACTTTCGTCCACCTTTAATACATATTTTTTAAAATAAACTTTAATAAAGAAACATGGTGAGTAATAATCTAAATGGTTGCTAAGGGAATGGGAAATTGCAATTTAGGGGTTTAAAGTGTTAAGGGATGGCTTGTGATACTGTTCATAGCCAAAAATAGTGTATTTACTTCTGCATCTCTATTTCGCGGAAATTCAACTTTCGCGGGCGGTCTCTGAACGCATCCCCCGCGAAAATCGACGGAACAGTGTAAATCAAAAGACAATGGATAAAGTAATGGATGAATGTGATGAAAGCAAAGTTCATTTATAGAACGATAAAGAATGATTATTTTTATTCAGGCCTTTAATTTCTTTTGCTTAGTAATTTTTACTCTTTTTCTACACTCCATATAATTGTATCATGAAAGAATATATTATGATACTGTAAACATATATGTATGCCTACAAGTAATTTTCTGTATGTATGCTGCAGTTATTTTAATTTTATTTTGAGTGGCATCATATTTTAATGCTAATTGTTTGGAGATCAATAAATCACAGCAAGATAAATTGAAGGATGGAAGGAGCAGATGACTGTGCCTTACAGAGGAGAAAATGGACTATATGCATTATGAAAGCTAGAAATATACATTATAATTCAGTTTCCACATACATCTGAAATACTACAAAATCTATACTATTGTATTGTATATAATAGTAACATTATAAATATAATTTTGAAGTCCAATGCAGTCCTTCAAGAGTTATAATAGAGATGACAGATGTTTTGATCTTGGAGACTGTAACAATAAAATTATGTAATTTAAATTTCATATTAACATTAGCAAAATTTCTACATATAATGTACATATCAAATTCTAATGAAATTCATTGCAAGTGTTAAAAGTTCATTCAGAGAATCTTGGGAATTCTTATTAAAAATATGCATTTGTTCCTATGATTCTTTGAAGGGAAAAAAATGGACTGTTTGATAATAAAATAAATTTAGAAAAAATATTTCATCATTACAATGACTTGAAATTAATTCAAATGTTATTTTCATTTCTTTTTTGATAGAAGAGAATTAAGAAACACTTACTTTAGCCATAACTTGTGCCATTTCAAAAGTACCAACAGTGTCCATATTTGCTACAATAATGGGGATGCCTGTATAGGTTTGCTTGGAGTTGCGGAAGAAGAAAGTACGTGTAAGATCTACCTGTAAAAACAACATCTTTTTTACTTTGGGCCTGAAAGCATAATTAAGTCATAAAGTTAAGAATATGCAAACACTAATACAACAGATATAATTATTTCTCTATATAAATATAGTACAGTGGTACCTCTACTTAAGAACGCCTCTACTTAAGAACTTTTCTAGATAAGAATCAGGTGTTCAAGATTTTTTTGCCTCTTCTTAAGAACCATTTTCTACTTAAGAACCTGAGCCCGGAAAAATTTCCCAGGACATTTTCCCACGAAGGCCCGGTCAGTTTCCTGCCATTCCCCCTGGGTTTCTTTCTCTGTCACAGTGTATGGGAGGCACTGTTTCTCTCTTCTTCCTCCTCCTCCTCCCATCCAAATTCTGAGCTTTTCTGAGCCAGAAAAGGCAGGGAGAAGCCTCCGCGGGGCCTTTCAAGGAATCTCCTGCGAGGAAGCAGGACCGGAAAAGAGGGGGAGAAGCCTCCATGGGGCCTCTCTAGGAATCTCCTGGGAGGAAACAGGGCCTCCACCCTCCCTGTGGTTTCCCCAATCTCACGCATCATTTGCTTTTACATTGATTCCTATGGGAAAAATTGCTTCTACTTACAAACTTTTCTACTTAAGAACCTGGTCACGGAACGAATTAAGTTCTTAAGTAGAGGTACCACTGTATCTGCAATCTCATAATAAATGCTTTAGCATCCTAAAATGATCAAGGAAGGAGATAGCCAGCCAAAATGTTTCTAAGGTTGTTTAAGCAATAAACTTATCTAGACCATGAGAAAAGCCTGACATTTAAATCAGGTAATTAAACTTGTCAGTAAATGTGAGCCATGGAATCACATGCTCACAAAAGCTAGATTTATAATTCAGACATACTTTCCAATCCATCCGATCTCTGGCTAACAAGAATGAACTGGTTAAAAACATTTTTATCGGGCTGTGTTGACCTTTTCATCAATTCTTAAAAGAACAAAAAACCTCAACCAACAGTGTCTGATTTGGTGTACGAAAACTTGAAAGACTGGTTTGCAAGTATAAAAAGAGGTAGAGAGAAAAACGTTGATGTAAACACTTCAGTTTTATTATATTTCCTTTTCTTATCTTATGCCTTTAATTTCTGCAACCATCATAAATATGAACCAGTTGCCAAGCATCCAAATTTTCATCATATTACTATGAATGCTGCTATGGTCGTAAGTATGAAAAAATGTCATTTTTTGCAGTGCCATTGTAACTTTGAATGGTCACTAAACAAATAATTTTTAGGTTGAGGACGGCCTGGAACTATTCAAATGGGAAGGAAGGCATCTCACTCATTTGCAAGTTTAGCATCCAAAATATGTCATAAAACAGAATAAATCAAGTATCAATACCTAGTATGTTTCCAGAAATAGTAGAAATGCAGCTTCCAGGCCATTTTGGATCAAAATGGAAACCTTATTCCAGAAATAATCCCCCTTATGGTAATTTGTTAAGAAATATAAGGTATTTTAACCACTGCTACATAGCAATAATTGTTAATTATACAAATCATTTGATTTCAACCAAAGATATTGCAGTAATCTGTATAACAGAGGCCCAATCCTGCATTTTAATTCGCTCCATCCCCTTTTTTTTCAATTGCACAAAACAGAGGTGCTGCAAGAACATCCAGAATTCCAGTGGGATTCTGACCATGAATGATCTATATCAGGGATCCCCAAATTTGTCAGCTTTAAGACTTGTTGACTTCAACTCCAAGATTTCTCCAGCCAGTTAAGTCTTAAAATTTGGAGAAGCCTGACCTAAACCAGCCATATCCATCCCATGGTCTATGGGCTGCAGGCAGCCCTGGACAACTAGTAATGCAGCCCCACAAGATCATAAACTTTTAACATTATTACATTATTTACATCATTATATTAACTATATATTTTATATGCGGGCCCAAGAAAAATCCTCTTCACTCAATGAGGCCCAAACAAGTTCAAAACGTGGACAACCATGATCTTATATACTCTGTCCCCAGTGATGGGCTGCCATTTTTTTTTACTACTGCACTGTGGGCATGGCTTGTTTTGTGGGTGTGGCTTGATGGTCATGTGACTGAGTAGGAATGGCTAGCTGGCCATGTGACAGGTGGGAGTGGTTTGACAATTGTGACAGGTGGCTTAATGGTCATGTGACTGGGTGGGAATGGCTTACGGACCAAGATAAGTTTTCAAATAGGTGCTGGGACTCTTTTTCGGTTGATTAAGTCACATTATTTGAATAGCCACAAAAAGGACAATTATTTGTTGAGGAGCACAGTAACATTTTAAGGCTTTGTACTGAACCCCCAACGTTCAGTATGATAACAGATTAGGGAAGTAGCTCAATTTTCTTTCTTTGCTATAAAACTTCAGTTCTAGATAATGATTAAAATGATTAAAGCGTTTATGGGTAAAATATTTCCTATCTTAAAAGTAATTAAGGATCATACTAAGGTACTAGAGAAAGAAGGACAATAAAAAAAACTATTAAGTATTCAATAAATAGTGCATCAACTTACTACCCTCACTGTGTTCCCCCCCCTGAGGGGGGGGAAACAACCCATTACTGCTTGTCCCACAATCCGACACTTGTTCTTTTAAAACCTGCTTCGCAAGCCTTCAACTGGGAATGGTCAGTTCCAACTACTGATCAAAGTCTTCCCCCACAAAATTGACGCATGGACACAATGTATGTACTGCCCCCACCCTACCGGCCTTCTGGAAAGCTGTAAAAACTCGGCTTTGCTGGCAGGCCTGGGGCCCTTGATCAAATGACGTATCATCTAGATCCGGCCACAAAAGATACTCATGGTTTTATTATGGGTTTTTAAATTATCTTTAAATTAATAATATAATAATAATTTATTAGATTTGTATGCCGCCCCTCTCCAAAAACCCAGGGCAGCTCACAACAATAACGAACAATGTACAAATCCAATATTTAAAAACACAGTTTAAAACCCTTATAGTAAAATAATCACAGAGCCCAATCAAGCCATACATAAACCAAGTAGTTGGGGGAGGTGTCAATTTCTCCATGCCTGGCGGCAAAGGTGTGTTTTCAACAACTTATGAAAGGCGAGGAGGCTGGGGGCAGTTCTGATCTCTGGGGGGAGTTTGTTCCAGAGGGCCGGGGCCACCACAGAGAAGACTCTTCCCCTGGGTCCCGCCAGACAACATTGCTTAGTCGACGGGACCCGGAGAAGCCCAACTCTGTGGGACCTAATCGGCCGCTGGGGTTCGCGTGGCAGAAGATGGTCTCGGAGGTATTCTGGTCTCTAAAAATTGTTCTTTTTAGAGGTTGTTCTGTTTGTTGTGAGCAGCCCAGAGTCCTTAGGGAGTTGGGCAGCATGTAAGTTAAACTAATAAATAATAAAAGGCAGAGGGCTTCCAATGACAGCCCAAGGTGACATTTTGACTTTTTAAAAAAACCTTTGTGTAAATAGGAAATCTTCCACATCCTTTTAGAAACTAAACGCTGGGTAAAAACTTAAATCAATGATAAATGTTGGGAGGCTAAAAGCCAATGCATGGATTGATTTTTCTGCTAAAGACAAAAAGATGGGTTTTTAAATTGCATTTCCCAGCTCCTCTCCCTGCGCTTGGCATTGCGTCTTTGCGCACACAAGGCACCTGACCTGCCGGCCCCCAAGAAATCGCCTCTCCAGCCCGGCTTTCCAACTCAAGAAAAGCCAGGCCTCTCGCCGAGGGTTTTGCAACTTGAATCAGCTTCCCCTCCTCTCAGCCCGGCAAAACGACCTGTCACGCCACTCGCTTCCTCTAACAAACCAATTCCGAGCACAATGCCATCCGACTCTTTGGTTTCCCGTCGGTTCCTCTACCGCCATCCCACCGACCCACCCAACGCCCCCTGCTTGGCTTCTTGCAAATTTGGAAGCCAATTGCATCAGATGCGCCAGGGAGTAAAGCGAAGGAAAGGATTTGGACGTTTTGCTAAGGATTCTCCTTTGGATCGCCATCTGCAAAAGGTGTGGGGGGGGGACACGCATACATACACAAAAGCAAAGCAAAGCAGAAGCTGGTGCGCAGGGCCGATTTCGCCGGCCGGGTTACGCCTGGAAAGTTTTGAAACCCTTTTGACTTCGTATCAGGGACATACACACAAAAAGAAGGAGGGGGGGCAGAGGCGGCAAGGCATTAACCCATTGCCTGAAATACAAACAGGGAAAAGGGAG
The DNA here is from genome assembly GCF_031021105.1 of Erythrolamprus reginae. Taxonomy (NCBI): domain Eukaryota; kingdom Metazoa; phylum Chordata; class Lepidosauria; order Squamata; family Dipsadidae; genus Erythrolamprus; species Erythrolamprus reginae. The sequence continues at coordinate 179,673,668 of NC_091952.1, forward strand.
GGGGTTTACATCTCATGAAGTCATTTTAAGGGGGGGGGGAGAGGGGAAAAAAAAGAAAGCATGCGCCTTTGGAAATTTCCAATTTCCCCTCCCCACCTCTGCTCTGCTGCGGAGGCTGCTTCGCTTAGGTCGGAGCAAGACATCTTTAAAGTCCAGTTTGAGATCTGCGTCTACTCGGGGCATCTCGGCCGGGCGGAGGGACGCTGCCTCAGGCTTTTCCCGCGGCGGTGGTGGTGAAAACGGAGGCTGCTGCTGCTGTTCCGAGTCGGGGTCAGGCCAACTCGCGAGCCACCCGAGATGGTCTCCGGGGCCGGCTGAATATTTATAGGGCGCGAAGAAACGGAAGGCAGCTCCCCGGCCCCATCGCTTTATTAGGAGCGGGGCTGGCACGGCGTGCACATGGCCTCGAAGGCGGGTCACTCAAGTGGGCCTCCGCTCTCCTCCTGCCGCCGGCTCCTTGGCCCCGACCTCGCTTCGCCTCTCCCCCGGGTCGCCACTGCAGCTCTGGCTGGCGCCTGAGCGTTGCGCGCTCCTACAGCAATGCAGCTCAGGGGTGGCCCGCCGAAGACGTTGCTACACCGAGGAGGAGGGGAGAAGGAGGCGGCTCTTGCAAATGCTGGCGCCGGGAAGGAGACCGGCGCTGGTTTGCCCGGGAAGGAGCGAGGGAGACGGGTACGCGGGGCTACGACCGACGCCGCTTTAGATTAGGAAGCCTGCGGGAGAATTGAAGGCTGAAGAGACGGCGGCCCACCTCGCGTCTTCCTTTATTTGTGGAGAAATAACGGGAGCTGCTTCTCCTATTCGCGTGTTTCTTTTTCTTCCCTCCTTCCCCACCTTCTTTGTTTGTGTGTGTGTATGTGTATGTGTGTGTGTGAGCGTGAGTTCTTCTGCATTATGTTTCTATTTATTAATTTTTATTTATTTATTTATTTGTTCGTTCGTATTTATGTATTTTTTTATTTATATATTTATATTGTGTTTCTGGTCACTGGGGCGTTTAAAAACAAATGGCTTAGAAGTGAAGAAAATCTTCCTCTCTTCACAAATTTGCCTCTCGACTGGTAGCTAGAACAACGCTGTTTCTCGAAGGCGTAACGTTGTCGATTCGTTGTGTTGTGTTGTGCTGTGCTATGACTACAATTCCCACAGCCACAGTCTCCGAATTAAACAGTGTGTTCTCTGGGAATTCTGGGAGTTGTAGTGCCCACAGAGCTGGCTATGAAGCCTGCCTTAAAGAGCTTTTATAAATATGGTATAATAATGTATTTGAGTCTTCTAGTAAATATTGTGATCACGAGGCAGATTCTGATAATATTTATTATTATGAGCTGACACTGCTTTAACATTCTATTATCTATTAAAATCTTTCTCCAAACACCCAGGTATCTCTGTGGGGCTTTGAGCTGAGGAAGATGAAGTCAGTTCTTGCACTAATTTACAATTACATAGGGTTGATTTGAGCAGTTGACGTTTTTTTTTTAAATACTGGGTATCAAAATCCCATTTGCACTTTCAGCTTTAATCTTCAGCAAGAGATTTCTGGAAGCTTCCTCACTTCCCACTAACAAGATGATGTCTACAGTTTATTTGTGGTGGTTAATATTCTTTCAGCAATTTAAATTTTGGTTTCTTTTAGTCTGGCATTTCTCAGAATATGTTCTGATATATAAGTAATAACTGGTGATAGTATATAGAATGGGGTGTATGGAGTGCTCAGGGAGGGGTAGCACCTCTGGTGCAGGAGCATATCGTATCCTTTTACAGTTGCTCGTTTAGGGCACTTTTTAGGGCAGCTCATTCACTTTTGGCCCCACCTGTTACTCAGCTCTCACCTGTGGCTCCTAGTAGCTGTAGCATTCGCAGCAGCCACACCCCGGGCAACAGCTTCAACAGACTGGCCAAACCAGGCTGACAGAAACCAATTGGTCATTGACCTTGGACAAAATAGGGACTTGTCTATCCCGAGCATGTGAAGACAGATTCTGGTGGACTGAGTGGATGAAACCTACTAGAATAGGTCAATGGTTATGAAGGTGGTCTCTGCAAGCGATGTAGTACTCTAAGATCACGGAGACATGAAAGATGCCTTGGTCAACCACTAGGAGAAGGAAAACTGACTGCAAACCTCCATTGCCTTGTGGCTATATCCATCATTGGAAAAGGCTTCAGGAATAAACCTTGAGGCAAAATCCGGAGCCAGAGTACCGGAAGCAGTTCGTGACTGTGTACAGCCATGTTCTGATAACTCCTGTGATGTAGCTGGAACCAATCATATTGGCCTTTGCCATTCCATTGGAATATTTCAGAGACGTGGAGAGGCGGGAATCTGTTGCTTGTATAACAGTCTATCCTCCATACTAACCTATCCAGGGAATTCAGAGCAGGATATCATGATCTTTCGAGACTGAAGGATGCCAATGCAAAGTATAGAATCTTGACACAGGGCTTTTCCAATTTTCAGCTGCATAATTGTTCTATATTTGCTCTATATTTCATTCTAAATTATGCTTCCTGATCAGCATTTCTTCCAAAGGCGGTCTAGGTAATCTTTTTGCTGAAACAGATTAGGTAGAACAGAGACCATTCTATAGCTATCACTAAGGGATTTAGGATAGGCCTCTTCAAAAGAGATCTAACAATTGCCTTCTTTAATATGGTTAGAATGCAGTACTGCAAGCTACTTCTGCTCACTGCCGGCTGCCTGCAATTTGGCAGTTCGGAATCTCACTAGCCTTAAGGTTGACTCAGCCTTCCATCCTTCCAAAGTGAGTAAAATGAGGATCCAGATTGTTAGGGGCAGTAGGCTGACTCTATAAACCGCTTAGAGAGGGCTGTAAAGCACTGTGAAGTGGTATATAAGTCTAAGTGCTATTGCTATTGCTATCCTGCCTTCCCTTATTGATATCAAACAAGGCCAGTTCTAATAGTAAAATCAACTATGTTGAGCCAAATCCTGAAGAATAGATAGGGCCTTCGTTTCTGCCATCTTAGGAAATCACCAACTGAAACTTATGTAGTGCAATCATATAAGAAGAACTGCTGAATACTCTTCTCTTTAGTCAATTAAAATATTTTTTATTTCTCATTATAGTACCCATTTACTTATATATTTCTCCTGAACTTGTGTCTCTAGCCATTCAGAAGAAAGAAAGTACACAAGGTAACTGAAGGAAGCATATCTGTTTCTTCGTCTAATTAGATGGGCAGGTGAGTTGGAATTACAGCAAGGAGGAAGAGGAGGAGATGGTAATGAGATTGCCAGGATTTAAGTTGTCCTACAAATATGTGAGTCTCAAAGGCCTACTTCTCAGTTCAGGCATATTTGTAATTTTTAAAAAAAAAATTAAAGCACTTATTTGGTAGCTCAAAATGTAGCACAGTTAATGTAAGCTGTGTTGTGTAATGCAATTCTCCACCATGCCTTAGATACTATAAAATATAATTTATTTTCTAGTGTTTCTCATTTTCCAGGCACAGTGGTTATTTTAATAACAGGCTGCGCTTTGAGTTCCTCCTATAGATCCAGCTCTAAAATAATGTTATTTTAATTTCAAATCATTTCCATATCTCTACACAGATGGTTACATTTAAATAAAGTCAGAGATGACATTTGCAAATCAGAGTAATTGCTTCTAAACCAGCCAAAACTACTATTCATTTGATTTTCTCAAAAAAAAACCCAACAGTGTTAATACATTGTGCTTTCATCTTCAGTTCCCCAGATTAAATGGTCAAAAATTTCCATAATAAAGTAGACTTCTGCTCCAGGCAGCATTATAATCATTTCTACATTCATTCAGCTTTATAAATAGAAATAATTATATTCAATGCAGCTAGTTCTTTCTATAAATATCTTCTCCAGCACAGAAAGAACTTTATCAAATCTTCATTCATGAAGCCCTTTGGGTGATTTTTCTTGGGCCTAATTCCTACTTTAAATTGAATCTTGTTATTGATTGCTGCCATCATTTATCTTCCCACCATCCTCCCACAATCTCAGACAGAAATATCTCTGCTGATTAAAAAGTTCAAAAGTGGAATGTCAGTAAAGCTATCTCTGGGTCAAACGGCAGTGGGTTATGTGTCTATCCTTGCATCCTTGGGAACTAGACCAAATTCACTTAAGCATAGACAAAATCAAACTTTGTCTCTTTTCTTTCTTAGTTTGTATTTGTGGTTTGTTGGGGCTTGTTAGACAAACAATTTATGCAGTTGTTTTAATAGGTCAGCAATTACAGTAAACAAAATTCCACAAGAAAATATTAAATAGCTACTCCATGTAGACCAGAAGATGGCACTGGTCTGCAACAAATAAAAAGTGACCTGTGGAGAGATTCCTACTACGGTATATAGACCACAAGAAAATTATAAATAAAAGGACCATTCACAACCAGACCTTTATGCCAGATTGACATCAAAACCCAGTTTCTAAATTTGTACAGCAAAAGAAGAGCGTTATATTTAAAATAATTTCACTTAGGAAAAAAAGAAAGCGTTCCATGCAAATTTTTGTTTGCCTTTTTTGTCTATTTGTTCAGAAATAACTTTTACTGGAGGATCTGTTGTTCTTGCTTTTCTGAGGTTTTCGGACATTCTGGTAAGACAGTAAACTCCACCCTGAATTCAGCCAGCTCTTTTCCCCTTTCCCTTTCCAGTTTTAGCTCAAATATATTTGTACCCCAAATACAAGGAAAGGCTGTGACTCCCATCTTTCCTTAGTGACAGAGGACAGCTCTCCCTTGTGAACGGGGATTGTAGGACTGCGCCTGTGAGAATATGTCCTGTTTTTCTGAACTGACAGCTTTTGTCGCTACACTTCCATACAGGTAAGTCCTTGACTTAAGAGCACAGTTGAGCCCAAAATGTCAAGTGAGACATTCATTAAATGAGTTTTACCCCAATTTACAAACTTCCTTGCCACATTTGTTCAGTGAATCACTGCATTTAAAAAAAAAAATTGGTAACCCAGTGGTTACGTGAATCTAGTTTCCCCATTGATTTTGCTTGTCAGAAAGTCGCAAAAGGTTAAAAGATGACCTTGGGACACAGCAATGGTCATAAATATCAACCAGTTGCCAAGCATCTGAACTTTGACCCCATGATCACAGGGAAGCTACAAAGGTCACTGTAAAAAAAGGGTTTTCACATTTTTCAGAACTATTGTCACTTTCAGTGGTCAGTAAATGAACTGTTGTACGTTGAGGATTGCCTATATTATTTTTCTCCCCAGTACACCCATTAATACTCCCTTTCATTTTTTATATGAAATACTAGTGCCATAATGGCAAACCTACGGCACACATGTCATAGGGTGGCATGCAGAGCCCTCTCTACAGCAGTGTTTCCCAACCTTGGCAACTCGAAGATATCTGGACTTCAACTCCCAGAATTCCCCAGCCAGCATTCGCTGGCTGGGGAATTCTGGGAGTTGAAGTCCAAATATCTTCAAGTTGCCAGGGTTGGGAAACACTGCTCTACAGGCACACAAGCTGTCAGCTCAGCTCAGTGCACCTTCTGCCAGCCAGCTCATTTTCATGTGTCTGGTGCATGTGCAGGGGCGTAGCACATGTAGATTCATGCGTGTGGGGGCACACATGGGTGACGTGCACATGCACTGGAGGCGAGGCACATGGGAACATGCACATGTGCAGGGGTCATGCGGGAGTGCAGGGGAATTGTGCACACATGCTCGGGTGGGGCACGGGATTGCGCATGCATTGGATTGTGAGTGTGTGTGCACACGTGCATGCTTTTGGTACTTGGTGCTGAAAAAGTTAGCCATTCACTGTTCTAGTGTGTAGAAGATGATTACACAGAAAACAACGATGCCATAGGCAGCTATGCAAGCTCTAGTTTTTTCGTACATAGCGTTATGCATTGTGACACCAAATACATGACAGGGCAGAATTTACATTATGGTCGCTTTGGTCTCTTTGAAGTTGAAAAAAGTGACTGGTGACTGTTTTTCACATTTACGACTGTTACAGCACCCCCACCGTGACTGGATCAAAATCCAGACACTTGGTTGCCATGCCAGGATCATGTGATCACCTTTTACAACTTTCTGACAAGCAAAATCAATGAGAGCGCCAGATGCACTTAACAACCATGTTACTAACTTAACAATGGCAGTGATTCAATTAACAACTGTGGGAAGAAAGGTCATAAAATGGGACAAAACTTGCTTAACAACTGTCTCACTTAGCAGCAGAAATTTTAGCCTCAATAGCGGCTGTAGGTCAAAGACTAGCTATATGCCAAACAAATGCCTTTCTTCACAAGTGCTATTGCCAAACAATGTTATCCCACATGGGTTATATAATCTGCACATTTGATTATCTTTCTACTTTATCATTGAGGTTAGTAACTAAAATGTTGACGTGGGTGAGATTTATAACTTAGTGGCATAATATATACTTTGAATTTGATGAACCATTTTCCAGTATTGTTTTGAGGGCAACTACATGTTCATTTGTCATATGATCCAGCCCCTCCTAATTAACTTGGTCCTCAAACTGGCGGGGGTATTTTGTTAAATGTTCTACTAAAATCAAAATGCTATATAGCATTCTCACGGGCTGCTAGTGAAATTACCTGATGAATAAATGTAGTAAAATTAGCCTGACAGCTACTCTAGAGATTACATTGTTTTCAAAGTGCATATTTTATTGATCTCTTTATAATGTTCTGCCGGGCTCTCTGATAGGAGCCTCCCGAAAATTCAAGGGTACAAATTTCAGATACACACACGTTTGAAAATTCAAAACAATGTTCTTTACCACAAAATTCAAAATAAACTAAGCACTCTTTTTGTATTTCAAAGAGCACTCTTCTCAAAACAACCAAGTAGTCTACAATTTCCCTTAAGCAGTCATTAAGTACTTAGCTAGCAGCTGTGAAGAAACTTCACACCCCTTCTTCTTCCAACGAAGTGAGACACACACACATACACACACACACCTCGTTGCTCTGCTTTGTTTTCCAAGGCGTGAAAAAGCAACAAAGTCCAGAAAACACAGGATTCCTGACGAACTCCGATCAGATATTCTTCCACAACGGCCAAACCCACATGCTGCTATTTATAGCAGCAGCCCTAATTACTGGAGCCCCACCCAAACATAGGTGGCGTCACTTATTTCCTGTAATATGTTCTTACTTGGTCTCTTCTATGCATAATTCTGCGCTTGCATGGGTCCAAAATGTCATCATCTGAATCAAGGGAAGATAAGGGAGATTGACTACCTGGGCTGTGTGCCAAGCCCTCCTCTGCCGAGTCACTCCCACCTTCTTCTTCGTCCGAGGAAACTAAACTCTGAACTGATTCTGTTGGCAATAACACAGGCCTGTGACGTGTTGAATTTCCCCCTGCATCCCCCTCCCCATTCCCTGGGGCAGGAGCTGGGCCAGAGCCAACCACAACATATAATCTCTCTAGAATTCTCCCAAATAGCAATGTCTGAATAGCAATGTCTGATTGAACTTTAGTTCCTTAGATCTTACCTTTTTCTCTTTTTTCCAAAAGGTTTTTTTTGTTTTTTTTCTCTACAAATACCTCCATACATCAATATACGCATACAGTATTAGTGCTTTCAGATAGTTTAAATGTTAACGCTGTATTTATTTAATTTTTAAAAAAATGTTATCACTGTACTTAAATACATTGGAAGTCACTTTTGTTACATATACATTTGTTTGATTTTTTTAGAAGTCACTTTTTTTACCTCTCCTGTTATTCCCCTCCATTTTCCCCCTGTCTGTTAGCTTGTATTTTAATGTTTGTTGTTTTTTTTTAAATTTAATAAAGATATTTATAAAAGAAGAAGAAGAAAATCTTCCCTGGATGACTTTGTAAATCAGTGTCATTGCAATTCTTTCTCTGTATGAGCTGACCAATGACTGCTCGTCCTTATCGGCTAAGATGTAGCCTCTCATTGTTCCACTTGTCCAGTTTTTTCTTCACTTTTTAGTGAAGAAATTGTCTTTACACAACTGTTTGCCCTTCAGATGGGAGGTGCAATGACAAATGTGCAATGATACACTTTTGCCCACCCTAAAATTAAAGAGAAATCCATTTCCAATTGAACTTAGATGGCTGCATCTTCTAGATGGCTTCTAAATTATGCAACATATATTTGACATACCTACAAAACTATTAAATTGACATAAATTGTTAGTGGTAGCTGCAGTGTTTTAATCTTCTGACATTTAGCCAAAAGCAAATCTGCATGTTCTGCAGAACTTATATTTTGCATACTTTTTTCTCCAGACAGGCAGATATTAAGAGTTTAGGATTAGATTGCTTCAAAGTTTGGATTATTTTAAAAAGAATATTTCCTCTGTGATTGATATTGATAAATTTGATGTATCTAGCACCCTTAAATTTATTTTGCTTTTCTTTGTTTTTTATTTATATGGCCATTCATAATATAATAATTATATTTCTACTTTTCTACATCATGGGAATTTTTGTAGGAAACTAAGATACTTTAACCAGCAGAGGGCAGCTTTACCTTTTACTGAAACAGGTTTCTTGAGATTGGAGAGTTTTAAGAAACATTCCAGTTCCATCCCTACTTAAATATAGCCCTATGTCCTTATGGATCTTTAAATCATCAAAAAGAATCTCTCTTGATCAAAATATTAAATATTTCAACTGAAAAGAGCACGACAGTTTCACAATAACCTTCACAATAATTTCTCATTATTATTATTAACACAGGAATACCGCTTTCATAAAACAAATCATTAAAAATTACCTTCTTTTAAAAATCCTGTGAATTGTCCTGTCACAAGTATACACAAATAGAATGGTGTTTATCTTTTCAATAATTACTGAACCACTGAAAGAAAGGGGTTTTTTTTAAACCATGTTCGATAGTCCAACCTGTCTTCTCTCATTAATTTGAACAAAATCCAAATTAGTGAAGCAGTTCTAGGAAACCTGCCCCAAGATATCCTTCTTCCCATTCATTTTCCACTTTAATGTAGAAGTCAACAGAAGGTTAAAGTAGAAAGATGTGCAATTGACTTGGTTATTTCAGAAGTTTTGCTAGCTTTAGGTACCTGGTGTGGTATTGCTGCTAATGACTACAATGATATCAATAGCATTTATCAATAGCATTTAGACTTATATACTGCTTCATAGTGACTTTACAGCCCTCTCTAAGCGGTTTACGGAATCAGCGTATTGCCCCCAACAATCTGGGTCCTCATTTTACCCACTTCGAAAGGATAGAAGGCTGAGTCAACCTTGAGCTGGTAGTGAGATTTGAACTGCTGAACTACAGCTAGCAGTTAGCTGTAGTGGCCTGCAGTGCTGCACTCTAACCACTGCGCCACCTCAGCTCTTGATGATGACAGAGCTGCAGTACTAGTAAGGTTTCCACTGGATAAAAAGGTCCTGAGCAGCATTTTAGACAAGCCCGAATTTGCCAGTTCTGAAGGACCCCCCCCCTCCCAATTCTTCAATAGAAGGGGCTTGTGCTTGTGAGCTACATAAATCAAGATACAGTGATACCTCGTCTTATGAACTTAATTGGTTCCTGGACGAGGTTTGTAAGGTGAAAAGTTTGTAAGACGAAGCAATGTTTCCCATAGGAATCAATGGAAAAGTGATTAATGCGTGCAAGCCCAAAATTCACCCCTTTTGCCAGCCGAAGCGCCCGTTTTTCACTGCTGGGATTCTCCTGAAGCTCCCCTCCATGGGAACCCCCACCTCTGGACTTCCGGGGTTTTGTGATGCTGCAGGGGAATCCCAGCAGGGGAATCCCAGCAGCGCAAAAAACGGGTGCTTCGCTGGCAACAGAAGTCTGGAGGTGGGGCATCCCAGTGGCGGCGGCTTGAGTTTGTAAGGTGAAAATAGTTTGGAAGAAGAGGCAAAAAAATCTTAAACCACGGGTTTGTATCTCGAAAAGTTTGTATGACGAGGGGTTTGTAAGACGAGGTATCACTGTATTTCAAACTTTATTTCGGTAAGAAATGGTTTTAAAAAAGGAAAAAACTGCAGAAGGAAGAAAATGCTGCTCTTCCTTAGTTTCAGCAATTTAACAACTACCGGGGTTTTCCAGCCCAATACTGGACCACAGCCCATTCAGAAGTGGGCCATACAAGTACTGTATAAGCAGCGAGTGCAGGCGCTTGCATGCAAAGCTCCATTTGCATGAGCAGCAGGCAATGCCCTTGTGCAAATGGAACTGCAGATGCTCGCACACTTGTCGGCTGTGCACATAGAACCATCCCTTCCCCCCCCCCCAGTTGCAACTGCTGCCATCCACAGTCCACAAAGGCAGAAAGGTTGGGGACCATTGGTCGTCTCCCTGATGCTAGGCTTTGTTATGCAATATCTAATTCAAATCTACTTTAAAAGAGTTTTAATATATTTAGTATTACTGAAAAGAAGTTGTTCTTTTTAAGGTGAGCTCTTGGAACAGCCTCTATAAATATCACATGTCTATACACATGAACAACCTCTATATATACATATATCTTTGTGTTGCTAGATCAGGGGTATCAAATCAAACTTGTGGCCCGCAGGTCAAATGCATCACTCACTGGCCACCCCACCCCTTTTAGTGAAGGGGAAAAAAGTTGTGATACATCACAACATGATGATGCAAGTTAGACATTCCTTTTCTAGACAATTGCTTCTCAAAATGGGTTTCTTTTACTGTAGCCTGCCTTGAGCTTAGAAAAAAGCTATACAAAATGTAGTAATGTTTTGTTAAATAAACTTACATATTTGCTTTTTTTGCTTTTATACTCTTTGGACATTTCAGCACTGCAAAGGGCTTATTTCCTTAATCCCTCAAAACCTGTTTTAAGGTGCTCTGCAGTCTCGCTTCTGCTGAATGAGAAATCCTGAAAACAGGGCAAATCACTACCTTTCCTCCCCCACACCCTACTCCATGCTACAACAAAGAGAATTAAAAGAAATAGCAAGGGCCCTTCCCATCTGCCACATCCTTCTTTCACACTGTGTTCATTTTTCAGGTTATTTGTAAAAATAATAATAATAATCCCACTAGTTCTTTTGAGAGTAGATTATAAACCAGTATTGATTTCTAGCCTTGCATAACTGCAGTCCAGGATCTATAAGTCAAGGTGAGGCCATTTTTTCCCAAAATAGAGAAACGAGCCTCTGATACCTACAATGCAGAATACTGAACAGAGTAAGAAATACATTCAGATGACAAATCATACGACTTCATTGCATTACAAGACAGATGCTTTCCTGGAATGGTGCAAATGCCATGTCTGAAGGTGCCCTTAGAATTAAAAGAGTGAATTGCCAAAATAAAACGGACTCCACGTAGATTTATTGATGCCTAAGGACTGTTTTCAAATACCTACTCACAGTGCTCAGTGGCAAGACTCAAAAAGTTTACAATCCAGGGTGAATAATGATTATGAGAAATAATTAATCAGATTTTCACTACCTCCCTGCTTGTATGAGTTAAATGGGGTTTAAAACCAGGGGTAGGTTCTACTTATCTTCCCCCAAATCATGACAAGTGCATGTTTTGTGCACTCATATCACTTCCAGGAAATGACCCTCTGCGCATGTGCAGAACTTTTTTAAAAAGGTTCTGCGCATGAGCAGAAGCAAAAAACAAGATGGCCGCCATTTTTGAAGTTTGGGAATGAGGTTTAAGAGCTCTTTTCTTACTGAGTGAAGCCTATATTTATTTATATAATACAATTTAGAGAAGGGATGTCAAATTTGCATGGTCACATCATCGCATGATATGCCACAACTTCCCCCTTTCACTAAAATGGAGATGGACGTGGCCCAGGGGTGAGTTCTACTTACCTTTCCCACTGTTTTGCATCGCCACGGAAGTGAACATTTTACACGCGCGCTTTCCAAAAATAACCCTCTGTGCATGCACAGTGCAATAAAAAAGCTGTGCATGCGCAGAAGCCAAAAACAAAACAAGAGAACCAGCTCAGGGGCATGGCAGGCCTGGGTTGCTGAACCAGCCCGAACTGGGAAGAACCCACCTTTGTCTGAAACATTTCATCTGCAGAGAAAGCCGTTTTGACCTGTGCAGTGTGCCATAGCAGTTGGCACATTATGAAATTTCCTGGGATGTGTTTGGACAAGCTCAATTTATAAAAAGCAAGGATCAAATCCGTTGGATGTCATCAGTTGTCAAGGTTGCAGGCAACATCCGAACTAAATCAGAGTCCGAGTTAAAGTTCCAATTTATTTCCTGAGCAATGCGGATAACTACACTTGGAGACCTGAATAATGAGTTTCCCACTTAGTTAAAAGTTAACATTCCTTGTCCCCCCACCCACAAACCTATCATGTTGCCCACTCAAATTGTGCCAGCGTGGCCAGTCCTCCTTCCGCTTCCACCCTGGTGGGTGGGCATAGGATGTCCTTGAACCACTCGAAAGAATGCTTTGTGGCTGCATCACCCCTCCCAAGTTCCCATAAACATCAGGCCTTCTCTAGATAGTCTGGCAAGCCTTTAATTTCTCACCAACTTCTGCACTGGCTTGACATCAATAGGATGAAGTCACACATTTTTCAAACTTGTTCAAACTCATCCATTGTTCAAAGCAGAATAAAATACGTCTTGATTTACATGCTGCTCTCTTGGCAGAGGTGGTTGGGGGGAGACGGTACACAATGGGTTGGGGAAGTGTAACCAGACATGTCTATAGCTGTTTTAATAGCTACATCCTGCCCTTTAGCCTTTTAAAGTCAGCTTTAGAGGCAGAGCTGAAAACTGGGAAAGCTACTTCTTGATGGTGCTAGTAGAAAAGAGAAGGGTGAAAGGTTTGTTCTAAATTTGGGGGGGGGGGGGAGGACAACAAAAATACTGATGGTCCTTGACTTATGACCACTATTGAACCCCAAAATTGTGTTGCTAAATGAGACAGTTTTGCCTCATTTCACAACCTTTCTTGCCACAGGTACTGAGTAAATCATTACAGTTGTTGAATTACTGATGATTGTGAAGAGAGTCTTGGCTCCCCATTGACTTTGCTTGTCAGAAGGTCACACAAGGTGATACAAGACACTGCAACCATCATAAATGTGAACCAGTTGCCTAGCATCTGAATTTTGATCATGTGATGCCCGGGAGGCTGCGACAATTGTAAGTGTGAAAAATAGTCAAGTAATTTTTTTGTTGTAACTGAATAGTGAACTAAAAGAATGGTTGTAAGCAGTGGTGGGCCCCAGCCTAAATGGGGGGGAATGCGGTTCCAGTAGGGCCATGTAGCATGTAGCCTAGCTCCAGTGGCGATATTGGGCATGCATGTGCCACCGGCGCTTCCCTGGGCCCTGCCCCGCCGCAAGCGCTGCCTCCCCCCGCCGTTCGCCCCTCGCTCGCTTTTCGCATCAGCTCACCCCACTGCCCATGCAGAAATGCAGTAAGTGCCCGCTCACTGCTGCCCACCGCCGTTTGCCCCTCCACCGCCCGCTTGCTGCCATTCACCTCGCTCGCCTCTCGCACTGGCACCCCCCACCACCTGCGCTGCTGCTGTTTGCCTCAAGAGTGAGAGGCGAGCAAGGCCAAAGGCGGCAAGCGGGCGGTGCGGGGGCAAACGGTGGCAGGCAGCGGCGAGCGGGGCACTTGTTTGCCCATTTCTGGGTTTTTCACATGCGCATAAGTGAAAAGAACTTGGAAATCGCGCTCACATATGCAAGGGTGCAGAAAACGGGCACGCTCCCGGCCCGTTCCGGTAGGGCCGGGAATGGTAGCCCGCTCCTGGTTGTAAGTCAAGGACTACCTGTAGTTTTCTTTGACCTGCCTGTACAAAGAAGGTTCTGAATATCTACACATCCATTTTGAAATTTCCCTTTATTTCCCAGCTCCAGCATCTGAAAATATAATACATGAACTTATTTTGAGGGCACTGCTGAATGGATCAATCTGCTGACCTCTTTGCTTATTGTTTTTCACTTGTTATAGCTTCTACCTAATGTCTTAGAACTGGGACATTTTGTCCGTGCTTGACATGTTTTTGTAAAAATGGGATTGAATCAGCAGGTTGCTACCGGCATGGATAAGGACACCACACTTTAGCGAACGTTGAGCTGCACACACAGCTGCACATCTCTGGGTGTGCCTGCATGCATCTGAGTGAAATTTTGCTTCTGCGCATACACAGGAAGCAAAATCTCATGAGGGAATGCATGTGCATGCAAGAGATTTTGGTCATTTTTTTGCTTCTGCGCATGGGCAGAAGCAAAGAAATCGCCTAAATCTCGCAAGCGTGTCCCCTCGTGAGATTTTGCTTCCTGCGCATGCGCAGAAGCAAAATCTCACTTGGGCGCACGCACACGCACTCCGGAAACGTGAACCTGCATGCGCAGTGCACCAGTAGCAGCGAGAGTGGCAACCCCTACCTCGATTCAATGCTGATCCCCAAAGTTCACAGTGACCAGCAGTGTTTAATCTGGGCAACAGAAAACACTTCAGCTTTTACTTAATGGCAACAAACAGCAAATTTTAAGAGTGAAGAAATGAGGAAGTACTTTTTTCTTGGCACAAAAAGTTGATTTTTTTTTTTAAATGCCAAGAACACAGACCTCTTTCTTGTTAGTGGCATTTCCCAAAATAACTTAAGAAAAAGTGTACTCCTTGTACTTTACTGTGCATCAAACCTGGGTCTTGCTTTGAGAAACTGACGACCAGGAAGGATTTAATTGCCAATATTCAATAAAATTCAGCCAAGTAAATTGTGGCTTGAAAAATCCTATAAATTTCAGTTGATATCTTTGGCCAAGCTAAATCACTTAAAATGATTACACCAATTGTACTGTTAGGCAAAAGAAAAGAAACCGATAGCAACCAGTTGGTTCTCTTCTGAACATTTTGATTTATCACTCTCTTCCAAATACTAACATTGAGCAGCACAGGGTTGTTTTCTGAGACCAAGATTGATCTCATAACTGGCATGAAAAATGTCAGGGCCTGCTACCAGCAAACTACTTTTATATATTATCAGAGTGGGCAAACACAGTTCTTTTCACTACATTGGTTTAGTAATAAAATGATAGCTCAGCAATATTTGTGAACAGCACGAATAAAACATCTGTAACCTTCTGATAAGGAAAAAGACGAGGTGGCCATGTCATATACTTGGTTAAACGTTTGTTTTATTATTACTCCAGACTGAACCAGCAATAATTTTCCTGGTATGTTAGGATTTTTTTCTGGCACTGCAAAATACCGTTAGGATCCCTGCAAACTGCAGACAACATCATGAAATATTGACTACCGGCCTTTCCAAAATAAGTAATAGGGGGGTGCAATTGCTTCATCTTTGAGGAAGTTGTATATCTCAACGATTGTATTTCATAGGCAGAGAATTGCAGGTTTCAGCTTGAGCATTCTGCTTGTCTCCTCCGATAAGTGATTCCTTAATTACATTTCATGCTGTTATTTTTTCAAACTATCTTCCTTAACAAAAATTGCTTTGCATTCCTATCCCTTTAATTGCCATTCTATTCAGCCCACGTTTAACTAGTTTACCAATCTGAATCTTATGAAGTACCCTGGCAAATGTTTTGCTGAAATCTAATAAATCACCAAATAAAAAATGAGGTATGGTTAGTCTAGCAAGACTTGTTCCGGACAAATTGATCCTGTTTCTGCTAACCGCTGCACTGTTTTCGGTGTGCTTACGGGTTGAACTCTTTATTAAATACATTAGAAAGCTTCGAAGCATAGATATTAAACTAATTTGTTTGTAGTTCTTCCTATTTTATTTATTTTGTAAAAAAAGGTTTACAAATAAAAAGATTAACCACTAGTGCAAAGTAAGAGAAATATTAAAAAAATTAAAAAGAAGAAAAAAGGAAAGAAATAGCAAAAAAAAACCAACCAAAAAGGTGTATTAAAGATTATTCTTCCCTCCAGACAACTATGAACTATTTGACTAATTTACCATAATATCTTCTCTAGTTACTTCAATAAAAAATATTAGTCTTTTCATATCTCATTCCTTATCTATATTCAAATTACAGAAAACACACTATTCCATCCTAATTAGCAAAATTATATTTATGAACTACCAGAAATATTAATATGTATATATTAATCTTAATCAAAGAATCAACTTTATAATCCTAATTTACCCTTTCCCCTACAAAATAAGGAAGAAATATCTTCCTGCTTATAAATAAAGTTTTCAAGCCTTATTATACAATCTTGGGCATACAGAAATCTCATTAACAGCTACCAGAAAAAACTGCACAGACAAACGGGTGGGCTGCTGCCCGGACCGGGGTGGGGGAACGCAGTGGGGTAGTGAAAATGGAGCTCCACCCCAGAGCACCCAATTTGAACTGAAAGATGTTGAAAGAAAATGCAGGGCGTCCTGCATAAGCCACGCCCACAGTGTGGTAGTAAAAGTCTTGATAGCCCTTCACTGCATACAAACATAAAGAAGAGGAAGTCGAACTATTCTCCACGGCACCTGAGGGTAGAACAGGAAGCAATGGGTGGAAAATAATCAAGGAGAGAAGCAACTTACAACTAAGTGGAAATTTCCTGACAGTTAGAACAATTGGACAGGGAGTCATTGCTCACAGTAACTCATGCCCTCATCGCCTCGAGGTTCGATTACTGCAACGCTCTCTACATGGGGCTACCTCTGAAAAGTGTTCGGAAACTTCAGATCGTGCAGAACACAGCCGCGAGAGCCATCGTGGGGCTTCCAAGATTCGTGCACGTTTCTTAAACACTCCGTGGCTTGCATTGGCTGCCGATCAGTTTCCGGTCACAATTCAAAGTGTTGGTTATGACCTTTAAAGCCCTACATAGCAATGGACCAGATTACCTCCGGAACCGCCTGCTACCGCGTGAATCCCAGCAACCAATAAGGTCCCACAGAGTTGGCCTTCTCCAGGTCCCGTCGACTAAACAATGTTGTTTGGCGGGCCCCAGGGGAAGAGCCTTCTCTGTGGCAGCCCCGGCCCTCTGGAACCAACTCCCCCCGGAGATTAGAACTGCCACCACCCTCCCTGTTTTTCGTAAACTACTCAAGACTCATTTATACCGCCAGGCATGGGGGAGTTGAGATAGCTCTTCCCCCTAGGCCATTACAAGTTGTGCATGGTATGTTTGTGTGTATGTTTGGTTTTATAATAGGGGTTTGTAGTTGTTTTTATTTTTGGATTGTACATGTTGTGTTTATTATTGTTGTTAGCCGCCCCAAGTCTACGGAGAGGGGCGGCATACAAATCCAATAAATAATAATAATAATTATAATTATAATTATTATTATTATTATTATTTAATCAATCAGTGGAACAGCTTGCCTCCAGAAGTTGTAAATGCTCTAAAACTGGAAGTTTTTAAAAAGAAGTTGGATAACCATTTGTCTAAAGTAGTGTAGGGTTTCCTGCCTGAGCAGAGGGTTGGATTAGAAGACCTCCAAGGTTCCTTCCAACTCTGTTATTATTAACTTCTTCCAAATAAAAACATACTCCCTGACTATGATTCATCTTGTTCTTCAAAATTCCTGTTGGTACATATACTGCCCACGGGAGAGCCAAAATAAGAACTGAGTGGTTCTGCCTGTTCTTTGATGTCTGCTCTGACTAACTAGCAAACGGCTTTTCTATTTCTTATTGTTGTTTTTTTCTTGAGCAAATTTTTATGAAATCCTTAGTGAAGCATCCTGCACTAATCTCAGATAACTCTGAGCTTTAGCATTTCTGAAGAGCAGGAGGAGGAGGATAGTAATAGATGCCTTGAGTCCAGTCCTAATATATCTGGAACAACACTTCAACACCATCAACTTTGACAAAATTGTCAGTACTCAATTGCAAAAGGCAGCTTTACTCGGAACAAATCACATCCTGTGACAATACTTTTACCTACAGCCGTATATAGCAAGAATGTGCATAGCCACCACTAACAATTTTGCTTGGTGGGACCCAGGGGAAGAGCCTTCTCTGTGGCGGCCCTGGCCCTCTAGAATCAACTCCCCCCAGAGATTAGAATTGCCCCCACCCTCCTTGCCTTTCGTAAGCTACTTAAAACCCACCTCTGCCGTCAGGCATGGGGGAATTGCGATTCTCTTTCCCCCTAGGCCTTTACAATTCTATGCATGGTATGTATGTATGTATGTCTGGTTTTTATACTAATGGTATTAGATTATTATTGTACACTGTTTTATTGTTGCTGTTAGCCACTCCGAGTCTCCGGAGAGGGGCGGCATACAAATCAAATAAATAAATAAATTGGCTAATCTAGCAGCTGGAGAATTAAACTGCTGTCGATCGCCAGCAGGTTACAACAAGCCCTTAAAGGGGGCTTCCCTGCAGCTAGCCAGCAGTTTGTATTGCAAGTTCAATAAAGGTGCTGAATTCAATTCAATTTATTAGACTTGTATGCTGTCCCTCTCCAAGGACCCGGAGCGGCTCACAACATGGAATACAAACAATATGTATACAAATCTAATAGTTAAAAAAACAGTCAACTAAAATCCCATTATATAAAAAACAATCAGTCCACTGCTGAACTGCTCCTACATCTCGTTTGTTCATTCCTGCGCAATCTAACACTATGAAACAATATTTGCTTTTCCTAGGTCCTTGGGAACGACTTGAGAGATAGACAAAAATGCCAAATCCAATCTGAATGTGCAAGCGATAACAATAGCAATAAGGATAACAATAATCCATCGATATTGCAATACCAGGTGATGCACGAATTGAAGAGAAGCTGCTCTAAAAAATAACAAAATATCATGAGCTGCAATTTGATGTTGAGCAACTAGGGGGGAAGAAATCAATGGTTGTACCAATAGTGTTCTGTCGGGCTCTCTGGTAGACTCCTCCCAAAAATTCACAGGTACAAATTTCAGACACACATTTGAAAATTCAAAACAATGTTCTTTATAATGAAAATTCACTTAAACTAAGCCCTCTTTTGGTATAGCAAAGAGCACTCGTTGTACAAACTGGTAATTTGTACAAGTCCCTTATCAGTTCTGTGATACTTAGCTTGCAGCTGTGAGGCAATTCACAGTCCTCCTTCTTTCACAAAGTGAAACACCCTTTGCTCTGGTTTAGTTTCAAAGTGGGGAAAAATCAGCACACAAAAGGTCAAAGTTAGTAAAGCAGTCACGAAACACAACGATCAGATAATCCTCCACAATGGCCAAACCCACAGGCTGCTATTTATAGCAGCCTCACTAATTACCACAGCCCCACCCAACCACAGGTGGCCTCATTTTCTTTGATAATAATCGCTCAGTTGTTGCTGCCTATGCATCGCTCTCCGCATGCATGGCTGTATCATTAACTCTTGTTCTGAATCCAAGGAGGAGCTAGATAATTGATCTCCTTCTGAGCTGTCTGCCACACCCTCCTCCTCCCTGTCAATCATGTCTTCTTGGTCAGAGGAGCCTTCATCAGCAGATTCCACCAGGGGCAAAACAGGCCTGCAGCATGTGGATGTCTCCCCCCACATCCACAGTCCTTGGGGCAGGAGCTGGTCCAGAACTAAACACAACAAATAGTAACAGGAGTAGGGGTGGGTTCTGGATTTTCCCACTGCCGGTTTGCCCAGGGAAGTGCTGCGGGGGGCATGCACATGTTCAGTACTTAGAAAAACAAGATGGCACCACCGAGAGAACCGGCTTGGGGGCATAGCATGCCTGGGTCGCTGCCGGTTCCAGCAACCTAGGCTACCAAGTTACTACCGGTTCTATAGAACCAGTCCAAACTGGGAGGAACCCATCTCTGAATAGTCGCCTTTGGAGTCAGACCCAAAGGGCTACTGGCATCCAATATATATATAACAATAGAATTAGAGCTTCACCTCAGGAAGATTATAGCACCTGACTTTACCAGAGTGGTAGTTTTATTCTAAGGATTTCCTGTTTTGCAATAATAATCACCTCTACAATGTAACTATTGACTTTTATTATATACTTCAAAAAGCAGGAGTGAGTGAGGAAGAGAGAATTTGTTTTTGCCAGTAAAGAAAAATGGTTCCTCAAGAGTGGGTCTATTTCACCCTTGGGACCCTGAGTAGGTTAGAATTTTGTATCTCATCATATCTTTGGAGCAACTGGTTTGTCTAAATTGGATCAGGAATTTGTAATTAAACAGGTCAGAGGAAGAGCACTACAGACTTATTCCAGTTGGTCAAAGAGCCAACATATCACGAAGCTCCCATGCTCCCAGGAATGATGACGCTTTGAATTTTCTCAAGCGTAGGAAAATATTGTTAATGCCCTGTTTATTATTTATTTATCAAACACATGTGTCTGCCAACTTATTCCCAGGGACTGTTTGTAGGTCACAGCAACTAAAACAAGGCAAATATAATAATAACCAGCACAAATCAATGAAAGATGGCAACAATGATAGATCAGGCAAAGGGTCTCCACTCTCCTTGAGTGCTGAAGTCCTGGGTAAGAGCCAAGTCTTCAAGACATGGGATTTTTAATATTTGGGTTGGACATAAATTGTTTCAACCCCTACACTCAAGACAATGCTATAGAGCACTTCACACCAAGACAACTTGACAACTAGACAGAAGAACCGTTTTTTTCCTGAACACAATCACTCTGCTAAACAAATAATTCCCTCACCACTCACCATTGTCAAACTATTCACTAAGGCTGTATTACTATTGCTATTAATCTTCTCATTGTTCCTATCACCCAACTCCTCCCACTTATGACTGTAACTTGTTGCTTGTATCCTTATGATTTATATTAATATTTATTGTTTCCTAATTGCTTATTTGTACCCTATGGCAATCATTAAGTGTTGTACCTCATGACTCTTGACAAATGTATCTTTTCTTTTATATACACCGAGAACATGTGCACCAAAAGACAAATTCTTTGTGTGTCCAAACACACTGGGCCAATACAGAATTCTATTTTATTCCATTCTATTCTATTCTATATTTTGGACTGTTTTAACTGATCTGATGGAGATTAACTGAACCTTCTGTAAATTCTTAAACTCTCAGTGACTTTTGATACCAGGAAATATTTCTGCAGATTTGGGAATTGCGTCTGGTCTGCAAATAAATTCCAGACTCTGCTGCTTGGAATGAGTTGCTGTTTGAAACAGATGCTTCAATGTAGTGTCTCTCACAGTTCTATTCCATCTCTGGTGTGTTTCAGAATCTACATTAAACTGGCAAGGTAAATCATCATAATATTCAAAACTGGGCACAATTGCATGCTGTTGCTGAAATCTATTTCTCAGTAACATCTTCAGGTAATGTATGACACCCATATTTGTTTGAACACATGAACATTTGGATAATAAGAGACTGGGATTCAGATATAGACAAAGTGAAATTGCTTATTGTGAGAGATCAGAATTCAAGGAAGGGGCTGATCTTGCTACAGTGACCTAGAAGACACATGTGTGCAGAGGTTTTTCACACTGGGAGAAATGGCTCACACTGGCAAGATTGTCTCTTATCAGCTTTAGTTATGTCTGAAAGAAAACCTTGAGTACTGTCCTATAATCAGGTTAAATCTATTATGTGTCTACATTCTATAAATATTCTGGTCATTCCATTTAAAGTCCTGTATAATTTGTTCCCACATTGGTTCAGATGCTTTCTTCTATATAACAGTTCCTGCCTTTCATAGAGATTAACCAAAGTAATTTGTCTAGAGTTGGGGTTGCTAGGCATTAAACTATCAGTTGTCTGAGATATAATCGCGTACTTTGGAAGTAGTTGTATTTTTTTATTTGTTTGTCCAAAATCTAAAGCCACCTGACTCCATAACAATCCTGGGTGGCATACAATATTAAAAACAATACAAATTACAATAACCAAGCAAAAAAAAAAAGACACCTCAAAGCCATAAAAACATAATTCTTAATTTGCCATGTTTCCAAAAGAGATCTATCGCACTATCTGCCTGGGGTATGATCAGTCTTCAAGGCTTGTGTGATGAGGTCCAAGTAGGGGTCATTGGTCATGCTATTCTAGAGGCCAGTGCTGTGAATGAGAAAGCCCACCACCTCCTAAATCCCATCATTTGACATCCTTTAATTGATAGGCCTGAAGCATGTCATCATTTGTTATCAAGAGAAATGGAATGGCTGAGCGCTGCTTTTGTAAGTAAAAAAGCATAAGACTGAGCCATGCAAATATGATTTTTAAAAATTATTCACAACCAGCATGGAATATATAGGATATCTGGCAGTGCTTGAATTGCTGGTTTGGCATTTATTTAAACACATTGCTTTTTCATTTAGCCTTACCCATTCTGCCGTTTTCCAGATGTATAGGGCCAGCAATTTCTAACATCAACATCATCATTAGGCTATCAACATCTGGAAGACCATACAATTGTCAGGGTTCCAAGTAACACCCCCAGTTAAATAAGACTCCGAGGCAAGCAGTTCCTCAAAGTTCCATTTTATTAGAGATGTTATATTGACATATATGGGAAAACCTGAATCTGAAAGTTCAAGTTCCTTCCCCTGCACTCACAGGTCCATCACGTGGTCCAATCAATCCACCGTCCCGACTCCCAACTGGAAATGCACCCCAGTCACTCTTCAAGTGTAGGCTGAACATCCCTGGCTCCCAGAGAAAAGAATGTTGTTATGTCTATATATCTCCACCGTCTCCATACAAAACCCCCTCCCATTTTCCCACAGCATTGAATGTGGCAGCCCTGAAGATCCAAAGAAAAGGTGGCCTCCAGGGCTGATAACAACATTCATAGCAGCAAACAATTCAGAAAGAGGGCTAACAATTTTACAGCTACAAATGTACCACATTAGCTCAATGGCTTCTCGGAAAATTTGACAACTCATCTGAAATCCAACAAAGGACATTTAGAACTGGTCATTTATAAATAGAGTTTTCCTGCTCTGAAATAATATTGCTACTAATTTGCTTGCCCTGGGACTTTTAATCTTTTATCTCTTAGGAAGGCATGCACACAGAAAGTTGAACTTTATCATCTGCAAGGATTAATCAGCAGGTGTTTATCATTCACGCGCTCCTGAATAAAAGTTGTTTATCTTAAAACTTACTGGTAATCTTTCATATCATTGTTTTTCCTCTGCTAGGCTGGCACTGCCATGTTGTAGGTCAAGAAGGCAAAAATACGACATGTTTAATTGGATTATGATTTGCCCTTTTTTATGAAGGCTTCCTTTTGTAAAAAAAAAAACCTTGGCAAACTTTCAGTACTTTTTTATATACTTTTGAATAGATCATCGCTTTTCCAAGGTAAGTATCAAAGCATTTTTAAGGGAAAAAAACATTTAGAAAATTCATGTATCATGGAAACTTTGTGTCTGGTCACATATGATATAGGTACAGCTAACTTTTAAAGATGTTAGATTAATAAAAGTGTTGATGTAGAAACCTGATATATTTATGAAGATTTCTGAACAGGTTATTTGCCCCAAAGAAATGTAAGATTTAATTTAAGATGATTCCCCACCAAAAGGAGAGTAGATTTAAACCATGATAAGAAATACATTTTTCTTTCATGCCTTTTCAACACAAATGAAGTAATTCCTAGAACTTCCTCCTTCCCAAAAAATAGGAATATGTGACACATTTGTTCTTGTGAGTGCATATACTGTATATGCATGCATATATTTCTTAGAAGCCACTGTCCCAAAAGAATGGGGCTAAGAAAAAATATTAAATTACTGTTTAATAAGGTACCTCCATGATAAACTTGTGAAATAAAGTACCTCCATTGTAAAATTAATCTTACCTGCTTGATCTCCTCCTGGGCTGTCTGCCAAACTCTCCTCTTCCCTGTCACTCACGCTTCCTTCGTCAGAGGAGACTTCGTCGGCAGATTCTATTGGGAACAAAACAGGCCTGTGGCATGTGGATGTTTCCCCCCACATCCACCTCCACATTCCTTAGGGCAGGAGCTGGGCCAGAGCTAACCACAACACCTGCAGATACCAAACTTTCTCCCACATACCACGTTCAATGCTCAGTCCTATTTCCAAACAAAACAGACAACTGTAGGTTGTTCTCAATCATTGCCAACAATGTGGGATGCCTGTCTCAGTTAATATTGACTGAACATCCTGCTTAATGTAAAGATTATTTACTCTACTCTCTGTTCCGTTTAAGGAAAATATTAAACTAGCAATCAGGTGTTCACCTATATATTTGACATGTCTGTCAATCTTTGTAATAAGAAGTTTGCTATAAGGATAAACACAAGCTGACTGAAAGGAGAAAGCTTCTGAACATAGAGGCTTCTAATCAACCCAGAGAGATTTCTTCTAGCTCAGAAAATCATGTCCCCATGTCCAAGATTACTACAGACAAGGATGATTGAAGAATAAAACTGGATGGAAATCAGATTGTTAATTCGCTATGAAATCAGGAAAACAAAGGAGAGTTATAAGCAGTAACTGTGACAAATCTCATAAATTTTCTAATATATCCACTTTGCAAGGCTGGCAAACTCGGAGGAACAGAAAAATAAACATGCAAATAAAACCTTGCCAACTTTTTAACCAAGTAAAGCAACCAGTTAAAAACGTCCAAGGTTGCTGAGGTGAACAAATGCCTGAAGATGTGGGACTAAAATGTCATTTCTATTGCGGACTTAATCTCAGATTAGATTATGAGATTGTATTAGATCCATGAAGGCCACTTGGAAGATGACACACAGTTGCGCCAATAGGGTAACATCTGCTCCTTTGAGGGAGTACCTCCTACCTTTGAGGAGGAAGTGACAAACACCCTCCTCAAAAAGCCATTGAGTGATCTAACTTTCAGGAAATTTTCATTCAATCTTCCCTCAGAAGAGATATTTGTTGCGTAGGTGATCAGCACCACAGCATTGGTTGGTCAGCACTTGACTATACTAGATTATCTCTTACAATTTTCAAGACCATGTTATCCTTGACTGCTTCCTGGGATAAGACGTATTCCAGTGATTCCTCTCCTTTGTATCAGTTCCAGTCAGTATGAGGGGAAAAGTAGAAATTGAGGTAGAGGTGGGGTGCCTCAAAGCTTGATGCTTTCACATTTGAGTGAAAGAATGAGGTCGTCTGTTGGTTGGTGGCTCAATAGTATTATCTATTGATCTTATCCAGCGATACATTTTGGCCCTAGGCTAATCAGGTGACACATCAAGGTCTCATAATAATTTTCGGAAGCAGTTTGGATGAGTAGTGTTGTGGTTAGCTCAGACACAGCTCCTGCCCCAAGGAATGTGGAGGTGGATGTGCGGGAAACATCCACATGCCACACGCCTGGTTTGCTCCTGATAGAATCTGCCG
This sequence comes from Erythrolamprus reginae, assembly GCF_031021105.1. Classification (NCBI taxonomy): domain Eukaryota; kingdom Metazoa; phylum Chordata; class Lepidosauria; order Squamata; family Dipsadidae; genus Erythrolamprus; species Erythrolamprus reginae. The sequence continues at coordinate 179,698,908 of NC_091952.1, forward strand.
ACGAAGTCTCCTCTGACCAAGGAAGCGTGAGTGACAGGGAAGAGGGGAGTTTGGCAGACAGCCCAGGAGGAGATCAATCTTCCTTATCATCCCTGGATTCTGAACAAGAACTTATAATAGACCCACGCATACGGAGAGTGATGCATAGAAGAAAACAACTGAAGGATTATTACAGGAGATAAGTGAGGCCACCTGTGGTTGGGTGGGGCTGCTGTAATTAGTGCTACAGATAAAAAGAGCAGCATTGTGGAGGTTTATCTGATTCATAGTTTCTTCAAGATCATGGTTTTGCTGTTTCCCTGTTCAAGACTGTGTATGGACTTTCTGGACTTTGGAATTGGACTCAATTTCCCAGTTACTGGGTGAGAAATTGGATTGCATTTAACCTGTGCCTTGTGTACATCAGAAAATCTCTTTGACATTTTAAAAGGGAGTTTTTTCTGCTTTTCTGTTGATAAAGACTTTTGGTTTTCCTTCTATTGTGTGGTGTGTGTCTTTCTGGACTAATTACCCTGTACGTACGGGCGGTTGGGACAGGCCGGCAGAACAAGTAGGGGCTCATAATCCTGACAAAACTGAATATGTTTTGGTTGTTTGAGTCTGGGGTGGATCTATTTTTAGACCTGAACAAAATTGTACTTCCCCTTTCAATGCTGTTACAGGGTCTGGGGAATTTTTTGGGAGCATACCTCCTCCTTGAATAAGAAGTGCAACTGTGGCTAATAAAATCTTTGCATAAGTTCATCTAGAAAGCCACCCTGAGTCTTCAGAGAAGGGCACCATACAAATATTATTATTATTATTATTATTATTATTATTATTATTATTATTATTGATGATGCAATGGTTGTGGCCATACTTGGGCCAGGAGACCCTTAAGATGCTTTTGTTATGTCATATTTAAGCACACTACTTAGGTTGCCAGTAGAAAGACCAGTCAGAAACTGTAATTTGTCCAGAATATGGTGGCATGGGCAGTTATGGTTATACTGGTAATCAGTAGGCTTCCAGGTACAATTCAAGGTGCTGGCTATGTATATATGTAAATGTGCTGTGTGTCTGTTTATAACTTTCAATTGGGGGAAATGGTGCATCATAGGGCAACCATTTTTGAAACAACATGCCTCAAAAGGCTTAAGTTAAAGAATGTGTCCAAAATCCAGGACCCATAATTCCCATAGAATTAGAACTTAGCAAAGGTGTGGCTATTTTAGTACTACTGTACCGTCATCAGATTGTCATTTCCAACCCTCCCTGCCAGCTTCCACAAGGAAGGTCACTATGGAATTTGTCAGGAAGCCTGACATCAATCCTACTCCAGTTGTTTTTTTAATCTGCCTGTAGTTGTTCTGTTTCTGTTTAGGTAAATAGATATCTGAAATATCTGAAATGATGACCCAATGGGTCATAAGTTGTCTATACATCTGTAAACCCCTTCATGAATACAGCATCTAGTTATTTGAAGGATTATCTATCTCTAGTTCTTTCTCCCAGGCCCTTGCATTGTAAATTCATATGATCAGGTGCCAATCAATTTAAGTGTTATGTAATAGAACTCAAAAAATGGACCTGTCATGCTACGCCTCAAGAACAACGTTCTAGGGATCCAGCAAGGCTTTTACCATGGCCTAACAGCTTCATTGTTCCCCTAGGTCTTGAGTCTTGAGTCAGAGTAGGTTCCAGACCTGTTTAGTTTATGTGGTTTCTCTAGTCTCTAAACTATTCTCTTTGTATTTTCAATGGTTCTTTTGGCAAGCTGCCTGGTCATCATAGATTGGACCAGCCTAGAAATCTTACATACTGACATATAAATGGTCTTCCCCACAAATAACACTCTTTTAACTATTTAAAAAATCTAAACTTCTGACCCAAGGTTTTCCATTTGCAAGTGCTATACATCCTAGTTGATAGCTAGCTGGCTTGTAATAGAGGCATTATTACATGTTAGCTTCTATTCCAATTTTTCAACTCAAAAATATGGCTTTTGACAATTTACATTTACAATAGACTTGAAATTCCTTCATCTACAGCTTTAAGAGGGTGCTATGCCTCCTTTCCCAATGAAACCATTACATTTCTTATCCGTCTCTGCAAACTGATTCAATAACTGATCAGCTGCCTGGGTAGAATTATCCCATGGAATTATGTGTGAAGGACCTAAATATTATGTAACTAAAAAGTTTCTTTATAACAGCCCTAGAGGTAGACAATTATGGGTAAAGAGAACATCATATCTGTTGTGGTTGGCAGAACAATATTTATGATTGTAAACATTTGTGATGAAGAGTGAAGATACACAAGTGAGTTGTAGAGAAGATTGCCAAAGGTATTTTAAAAGTCCTTTATTAATCTGAATATATAAAAAGAGAGGTTTTCTATCATAGAGGAGCTCTTACTTCATGTGGAAACAAAACATTTTTACAAAGTGAAAAAATAAATATCTTCTTGGGAACAAGATTTATATGCTAATGTGCTATAAAAAAGTAGTTTTGATATTTGACAAAATGTCTGTGCAAAGAAACAAATGCATACACATATTACTGCTACATTAAGGCAATATGAAAAGTATATTTAGAAAGTCGCAGTAAAGTGACTTTTCTAGCTTTTATTTCAGCTAGTATTGCACATGATCATCTAGCTTTCAGTATTCTGTGGCATTCACTAGTTGACCAAAATCCAAAATGCTTAGAGAAAATAGGGATTGTGGCAGATATTTTAAAGAAATTTAACACAACTGCATTTTAAGGAAACATGAAGATTATAGAATTTGAGGAACATTTCTCCAAATATAAGGCATATGAACAGAAACAACAGCTGAGTTTTCTAAGGCCAAAGAAATCTTTAGAAAATCAGAGTTACATTTTAAGTGTTTTATCCATATTTTCTTAGGTACCCAACAGGCTGCTGATTGAGTCAAAAATGTATAATAAATTTTGCAAGTAATCTGATTGCAGGATCTGCTGAGTAAACCCAACTATTTACTTAAAGCTTTGCAATCTTAAATTCTTAAGTGCACAAATTTAAAAATAAGTTTCTTACTTCAGTAAAACAAAAGCAGAAACAAAATTATACTACAATAGACGTACACATTAAAAACTAGTTTTTCTAAAAGATAACTGGGAATGCTCATGCTAAAGTAATTTTTAAAACAATTTTAATAAAATGCATAAAACTGAGTTACTGCTGGATACTGCAGACTAAATTTTCATCTTTTCGCTCAGAATATTAATTTATTAATAATGCTGTTTCAACTAACACGTTTGTCTACAAATAATTCACAGTATATCCTCTAAAATTTATTCTAATGAGAGCATGTTCATATTCTCTCTTTCTCAGTTTTGTCATGGTCCTTCCAGTAATTGCTGGCAGATGCAGAAGTGATAGTTCTTTTTTATCAGTGGAGTTGGAACTCTAGTGCAGTACTTTGGAAGTTTGGATTAGTTAAGAAAGTAATACAGAGGTCATATTAGAGTCAAATTGAGCAAGCTGGTATGGGTAGGCAAATATACATGCTGCACATGTTCTATTTCAGATCTGCAGACTGGACACACCTAGAAGGGAAACACAAGAATGATGTTACCAACTGAATGTCTAGAGCAAGTTTCATTAGTTCCCATAAACAGAAAATGCTAATATACAATTCACATTATTGGATTTTTTTCCATTAATGGGTTTTATTTGCATGTGCACGTGCGCGCGCGCACACACATACACCACCCTTTTACACAATAAATGCTTTCTTCCAATGACTCCTTTCCAAAATCTAAAAATAGGAGTACAGAAATAATTAAAACTGTCTGGGAACACAACATCTATGGGACTTCAATGTCTGAACTAAATCTAGATTGCAAACATCCAGATGGCAACATAAAATTGATTTGTTTCTTTCCCTTCTGTTATCTGGTGGCAGTCTGGATTTTTGCAGTAAAGAAATTGTAGCCCCAATGCCACTATCTTCTGTTACTTTTTCTCGCTTCCTCTTCCTTCTCTCCCCAAGTGGGAGAGAAATTCTTTACAGTGAAACAATCCTCATCCTTACCAGCTTGGTAACCCAACCTGGAACTCTGTTTGTGTGTGTGTGTGTAGCATGCGTGCAGCACACAGCTCCACTTGTGTGAGCGGCATATGTGTGTCCCACTCACACAGAGCTTTGCATGCGAGCAGAGGGCACTTGTGCTTGCACGCAAGACTCCACTCAGATGAATAGAGGGAGCTCATATGTGAAGCTCCATTCACACAAATGGAGCTTTGCATGAGAGCACCAGCACACTCCGCTGGTGAGTGGAGTTTTGTACAAGCACTTGCCCATCACTCATGTGGCCCAATTTTGAACAGACCTCAACTGAGTAATAGTGATTGGCCAGATAAAGCCATTATGTCAACTGCTATAATAGCTAAGAAGCAGCAGATATCCCTTTCTCTTGCCTATCTGAAGTTGCTACAGTCTCGCAGGTACCCTTTCACTACTTGGCACCTCTGTCTGAACAATTTACTTAAGTTACTGATTAAAACCCTCTGTTTCTATTTGAAAGATTTATTTTAGAGGCCAAAAAAATCTAATTATGGACCGATGTAAAATATTTACATATCTGGAAGAAATATTCTGAGTGTTAATGATTCATATATTTCCAGAGGCCAATTAAACATTTTTGATTCCAGTGAATTGACTTCCAGAAACATATGGACACATGGAACATTTGGTCTGACCTGTTCTGGTGGAATATGAGGACAGAGATTCTAAAATTAGAACAAATGCCAACTTAGAATATTTTATATATTTACCCATATATAAAAGGTGGGTAAAATGAGGACCTGGATTGTGGGGGCAATAGCCTAGCTCTGTTAAAAAGTGCTATTGCTAACATGTTTTTAAGCCGCCCTGAGTCTAAGGAGAAGGGCGGCATAAAAATTGAATGAAATAAATAAATAAATAAATATTTGGGTGCAGATGTCTAGAAAACAGTAAAATTCTTTTTTTTTAAAAGTGTTTGCAACATTTAGAAATTTCAATTTCAAGCTTCACTTTTTATATTTGTATGTTGTATGTTATCAACAGGGCCAGTAGTTCATTGATGAATAAGGCTTACCCCTCTCTTCCTTCCATAGTGTCTTGCTGCATGGCTATACTTAGCCATGAACTGATGTTTAACTCCTGCATTCAAAGTTATTCTATGTTTGAGAATTGAATAATTTCCAATATTTTTTGAACTTCAGTGAAAATGTAATACTTTACTGTGGCAACTGATTTTATACCTACTTGTAGCTGTATGGCACATGTCTCACAGCACACAGTATGGCCACATGGACAAAATGTTGAATTTATTTCTTCTTCACAGCATGCCATACACAGCAGAGACTCCTTAAACTTCCGTAGTTTTTCCTGAAGAGCTTTCATTTGCTGACAATTGAGACCCTCACAATTGTTGTTGCAGTTCATACTGTTTTCTGAGGATTTAAGAGGAGAACTGGGGGGGCTTTGGTCATTACTTGAAACTAGATCCACAATGCCAGCATTGTAAAGAGCTCGTCTTGCATGATCATAAGCTTCCTTAGATGTCCGCTTAATGTCAAATACATATTTTTTCCCAAGGTTAATATTTTCTGTCAGGAACAAAGATGCCAAGTGGCCCTTTAGGTCTCTGCTATATTGCATCATGACAGCACTAGTAACAGTATCACACCTAGCAGGAAAAGAAGATATAAAAAACATGAATCAAATCACCTTTTTTCCCTTTATATACCAAAACTAGTGGAATAAAAATGTGGCCAGGGGGGAAGGGGAAAAGCCATGTGTAATATAAACACAAATTTCAATGTTAGTAGTTTAAAATGGATTTATTATCTACTTGTTTACAACATAATGGAACAGCTATGTGACAAACCACTTATATAATAGTGTCAAGAACACTGTAATTGAATTTGATCTACAACTGTGTGTATGTGTGTGTGTAATTATGAGTAGGCATGTATGTATTTATATATATGTATATGTACTGTACTCCCCCAAAATAAGATCCTATCTTATATATTTTTTTCAGACCTGAAATAAGTGCTTGGCCTTATTGCCATGCAATCAAAAGCCCAATTGGGCTTATTATTAGGGATGTCTTATTTTGGGGAAAACAGGGTATGTGTATGAGTGTGTGTGTGTTATGTATATATTCATACATTCATACATACACAGACATATTTTTCTCCCCAGAAATACAAACCTGTAAAATGCATGTGTTTCTGTTATTGCTCTGTATAATCCACTAGCTGCTCTGGTGCTGATCATCTTGAAAAGATGAACGATGCTGTTTCCTGATTCTTTAGTGACAGTTAAGTATACATTCTTCCCAGACTGTGTAGCCATCTGAACAACTGAGTATGCAATCCTAAAGCAATGAGAAAAAATACAAAGAATGACACCATGATATTAAGCCTTAAAATGCTGTTATCAAAACAAAAATAGACCAAGTAGCCTGACAATGTAAAATTAATGATGAAATGTAAAGGCGAATTGATCATTTTTGGAAAGAAATGAAACTAGCTTTAATAGCAATGAAAACTTTCAAAAAATGTTGCCACTTCAAGAAGTAAAACCTAAGCATTCTATAATACTTTGGTAGCAGATCTGATATAAAAAGAATCCCTGAATTTTCTGCAGTAAAGAATATATATACAGTATAGTCATTTGGAATTAGAATCTTTCCCATCCCCCAAAGTACATCTGAGTGAAACAATCCATTTCAACAATACACAGTAAGAAATATTCAATACCGTTATGCTAAAAGAGTCAGATAAAACAGCTGCATGCTTCAGAATCCTTTGGCTATTTTACAAGCTTTTGATACAGTTTTTCAGGCAGGACTTTCTGGTAATCACCTGTTGATGGGACTGAAGTCATCTGTACATCTGGAAATGCCTTCAGGGCCAACTCCAATAAAAAGTTTTTGCCCCTCGCTGTCTCTAACTGAATGCCATTCTACTCCATAATTCTCCAGTGTTGACACAATCTGTAAAACTTGATATTCAGCTGAAACCTGGTTGAGACCTTCAAGATCCTTATGTTTTGCAATAATACTGTGGATAAACATATGAAATAGGTTAATCACAATGTTGATTTTATTTTATGATTTAAATATATAGATTTACCACCATAAAATCCTTATTTATATTGTGGGAACTCTTAAAACAGATTTTACACAATCTATAATTCTTTTTTAAATATAATTATTGTAAAGGTATAAATAACATTGAGGATGGAAAGTTATAATTTTACTGAATGTAAATGTATCAGTTATATTGAGAAAAATAAATTTACTAAATCAACAGCAGATTTTTTTATTCAAACTCTTATTAACTCCATGAGAAAAGTTAATCACTTAGACTATTCTAATCAGCTCAAGTCGGAGGGAAAAAAATAAGCTCTCACAGAAAGCAACTTTCACAAATTAAAACCCTTGCATCTAATGAGCTCAGATGCACATGCAAAAAAAAAGTGAAACTTACAAATAATTATTCATATATACTCCTGCTGTATATATTTGTTAAAAGTTTAACAACAAAAGTTACCTGTCCAAAGTAGAAGAGGTAAGTTCTTTCATACAGAACTCTTCATAGTGGTATTTGGCAGTATTCTGATTATAATCACCAAATTTCACCTGGGCAAGCAAAGCACTTAATTCAATAGCACGTTCAGAAGGACACTGTAGATTACCAGCCAGTAGGTCCTCCTCTATGTGCAGGAAAAACATATGCCTAAAACAGGAAAAATATTTTTGTAATGCAGAAATGAAACTTAGCAACATTTAAGATCTGTTCAAATACTGCAATAAATATTTCTGCTAACTGAATAGCTGAAAAGATATATTGTGAATAAAAATGGAACTACAAGAAACCCCAGAGTGAATTGATGGGAAACATTCTTTTAAAAGATGAGAGCAAAATAACTGCATTTAGAATAAATTTGGAAGACTAAAACCCAGTAATACATATAAATTTAGTTCCAGCCCAATAGGATTAGAAAAACATGAACTAAATCAACTGGTAAAAAAAAACCAGAGCTATTCCATCATTACAAAAAAAAGTAGTTAATATTCAAGATTCCTATTAAAATCTGAGATTTTAATCTCTTAAAAGGTATTTGGTAAAACACCAAACATACCTCCCTAAAACTATTAGCGAAGAAACTGATATATGGTATATGCCAGTGAGGGCAAACCTTTTTTTCCTCGGGTACCGAAAGCACATGTGCATGTGCTATCACGCATGCACAAGTGCCCACATTCATAATTCAATGCCTGGGGATGGTGAAAATGACTCCCCCCCCCACTCCCCGGAGGCCCTCTGGAGGCCTGAAGCAGCCCATTTCCCAAACTCTGGTGGGCCCGGTAGACCCACTTTTTGCCCTGACCAGTCTTCAGAGGCAAAAATGCCCTCCCTCATCCCTTTGGAGACTCTCTGGAAGCCAAAAATGTCCTCCCAGAGCCTCCAGGTGAGCCGAAAATCAGCTGGCCAGCACGCGCATGCACCTCCGAACTGAGCTACAGTAACAGCTCGTGTGCCAGCAGATGTGGCACCCGTGCCATAGGTTCGCCATCACTGGTATATGCCATATTCTATACAAAAACTCATGGAATATCTTAGAAAACGACGTGACATCATACAAACATATTCAACTAAATATAGAAAAAAATCAATATCCTATAATGTGAACATCTTAGTCTCAGAATATCATATTTTAGGAATATAACTCCAAATATACAGTTAGTGACATCTCAGAACAACATATTTGCTCCTATTAAAATTGAGAGTTTTTGAGACCTGTATCTGGACTCATCATTTTTACCTTTTTGAATATGCCCAGTATTTAATGTGAAACTCCTGCTGAGTGACTCCTGCTGGTTGCCAATCAAATATAAAGAACGTTGGTTCTTTATATTCCTTATAGCAACATCTTTTTAGAATAAGCATTTAATTTTCTTCCACTCCGAATATTTGGGAGTGGCTTCATTTTATCTCAGTCCAAATAAAGAATTGAACCAGATATGAAAACAGAAACAGCTGGTTTATAGTACAGTGCCAACAGCATACCAGAGCAAAGGCAAAGGTTTTACAAGCTTCAAGCTTCACTGCTGATTAATCAGGGGAAAGGTTAACTTCGGGTATTCAACTCTGCTGCACGCAGTTCAGGATATTCAACAAAAAAAGAAATAAATTCTACAGCACTTAGACAAACACACATTTTCTCTAGTGCAGTGGTTTAATGTTTGGACTACAAATTACAAATATTTCATTAGTGCAAATGCCTGATTAAACTATGATTTTAACTGGAGACATCAATTTGCACTAAGTAGCACATCTAATATAACTCATTGCAAGTCAGAGAAATTAAGCTCTTCACTAAATGGGAAATTGGTTTGAGGTGACTTTTCTCAAAATTTGTATTAATTTTTAGAAATTAAATCACTCCAAAAAAGTTAAAGCAGACTTCTATAATTTCTTCAAGACTACAAAAGCAGAACTTTTTCTGAACTACAAAAGCAGAACTTCTGCCGGAGGCAACTGTGGCAAACCAATCAGAGACGGACTTTCTTAAGCATCTCCTCTTTCTTCCAGGGAAGCAGCCGCTGATTTGACGAACAGCCTAGCTGCTATTAACAAGGGTTACTTTCAGTCAATGACCTATAGTTACATTGTTGTCGCTTTTCTGAGCACCAGACTTTCTTCCTTGAAGCCAGAGACTTTTACAATTGCAAAATGAGTCACGCCTAGAAGTGTTTGGGAGTCAGCTTTCAGACTACAATTCCTTTTGGAATATGGTTTTTTTTTAACCTGTTTTGTTTTTAAGCAAAGATGGATACCACATAAGAGAGGGGAAAGAAATAGCATATTTATATTTTCTGTGTCCATCATTAGCCTATTCTATTTGATGCTGCCTCAAATTTATTTTCTTCAATCATTAGGTAGGGTAAGGAAAAAAATGCTAACAATTGGGGGAAATATACAAACAATAAGTTTATTTACTTGGAATCTCATTCTCTAGAAATACTCTAGCATTCATAACATATTGAAGTAGGCCAAAAAACCCAGCTGATTTACTGACATGACATAAATTTGGATCATCTCGGTGTAGATTTTCATTCCAACAGAATCTCAGCTTGTATAAATCATGCTTTGCAGCTACTCCACAAAAATGTATAGTACTGTGAATGTCTTAGGCCACCAATAGATTTGCTGCTGTAGCAATAACCATATATAATTAGGTCTCAGTCTCCTTATCAGAATACAACCAGAAAATACAGGAAATGTGTATGCAGCATTCAAAAACCAGGAAAAGGCAGAAAAAAACAGTTTCCAGAGGCTAGAGTGGCAATTATATAGTGTGTCCTCCCCTTACACTTGAGCAACAGCACACACATGGCTCCTGAAACACAAATGGAACGGAACACAAGTATTGTCATTACTACCTCTATTCTATGCCTAAGTGACAGCTATGCAAAACGCTTATATCAGGTTTGTGCAAGACATGCTTGGGCTTTACACACAGTACAGACATGTTTTGTATGAATGTAATTCATTAGAAGCTTGTTAATAAGACCATCTTTCAATCACATCATTCCAGCCAAAATGCCAAAGATCACAGAATTTGACAGATAATCATACTTTTGCATCAGGAAAGCCAATCTCAAAGGAAACCAACAAATAAAAGTGGAAATTCAAGATGTGGTATTTAAGACCAAAAAAGATGGTTATTAAACCTTCACTAAAATAAAGCGAGTGGTTCACAGTACTGTAATTGTATTTTAAACCAGTGATTTTCAACCTTTTTTGAGCCGCGGCACATTTTTTACATTTACAAAATCCTGGGGCACACCACCAACCAAAATGACACCCTAAGACACTCTACTCTCTTTTTCCACCCTTGTCTCCTCCCCACCCTTGTGTGTGTGTGTGTGTGTGTGTGTATACACACTCTTGAAACATTTCCAAAAACAGGTGAGGGCTGGGGGGGTGTTTCTCTCTTATTCTTTGGGTGCTTTTTATCATATGCTTTAAATCAAGAGTCACTTCTCTCTCTCTTTTGTTTCACTCTCTTTCCTCTCATTCTCTGTCTCAATCATTTTCTCATTTCTCTTTTTTCCTCCCCTTTTTGCTCATTTCTCTCTCTCTCTCCCTTCCTCTCCTTTTCTCTCTCTCTCTTGCTTTCTTCTTTCTCTCTCTTGCTTTCTCTCTCTTTCTTGCTTTCTTTCTCTCTCTTTCTCTCTCTCTTGCCTTCTTTCTCTCTCTCTTGCTTTCTCTCTCTTTCTCTCTTTTCTTTCTCTCTTGCTTTTTCTCTCCCTCTCTCTTGCTTTCTTTCTCTCTCTTTCTCTCTTTCTTTCCCTCTCTCTTTCTCACTCTCACTCTCTCAGCAAAAAGTTGCGAGATCGGAACATGAGCTTCCTTCTTCGCGGCACACCTGACCATGTCTCGCGGCACACTAGTGTGCCACGGCACACTGGTTGAAAAACACTGTTTTAAACAATAATTCGGATTGCATTGTACAGTGATGCACTTTTTGCAAGGTTATAAGAAAAATATTCAGCAATTATTCTACCACATAAAGATAGAACAATGTAAGGTCTGGGCTCTCCAAGGATGTGGTTATGTAGCCAATCTGTCAGCAAAGTTATAACTTTGATTCTGCATAGAGATGGCAATTGATAGCCTCAATGAACCCTCAAACTGTAATTAAGGATTTATGTAAAAAATATTCTTCCATCATACATGCAGAAAACTGTCCATTTTTTGGGGTGAAATTTTTACAAAAACTAAATAAAGAGTGTACTCTGGCCATTTAAGTTCAGACATGTTACAGTTCACAAACCACAAATAAAATAATAGTTTTCAAAATAATTTTTAAAAGTCAATGACATTTTTGTGAGTACTTGTAAATCCAGTTTATAGTTATATATTTTTAAGAAAAAACATCTGTTTTCTCTTTGTAGCTTGAAACAGTCATTTGAGTATTACTGTAATATGATACAGATTAAAGGAGGAGCCCTGTAAACTGAAACACGGAGGAAGTTTCCTGTCTTGAACATTTTAAAATGAACTGCAATAACACTGCGAAGAGGTTACTATCGGGCACTGGAGCCAATACTTTGAATTTCTTTTACTTCTAGAACTCCATAACTAAATGAACCAAATCCATATGGGACATTAATAATTACATGACACCAATGTTTTCAATAAGGAGACTAGAGTCTTTAATGGTGGCTTCTTCCCAGTACAGCGTACACAATAAAAAGCATACCATAAAGCTAAATCAACTGAAAAACCAAGCCACCTTAAGTATTGCTGAAAGTTCAAAGTCATAGTTAGGAGACTTTGAACTTTGGAGCCACAGACTGCAAAATAATAAATAGAAAGCATTTGCAGGGAAGGTTTATTTCTTTTTACCTTGTCTGCTCCTGTAAGATCAGATGTGGCTCCACAAAGAACTTGACCCGTAGTTTCAATCTGTGAGGAGGCAAGCCATCCATCTGCTGGGATATTCTATTTCTCAAATTCAGCCACAAGTTCTCTCCCTTGCTTCCTGTAAACTGGAGTCCGAAGTAATCAACTTCTATTATCCCCAGTCGCCTGCAAACCTATGATTACAAAGTTAAACATCATAAACACTACTGTAATAAGCACTGGTGAAAGATGATATAAGGTGGTACCCATTGACTTAACAAGGTTACCTAAACACTTTCTCAATTATTACCAGCCGAGAGAGTATAATAGTTTTGGAAGAAGTAGTCAGCTGAGAGGGCTCTTCTGGAAGCTAATGAGTGACCTTCCCATCTGAAGCTTTCCAAGGCATCAACAAAATTGCAAACAGAAAAACTCTAAATATAACAGCCTCCCCAGAAAAATAACTTTTAAAAATTATTTATTTATTTATTTGGATTTTTCTGCCACCCAACTCCAATAGGACTCTACTGCAAATATGGATATATGAACTTTTAACCTCGTGGATAGCAAAGAAAGCAGCAACTGCAAGCAGCTGGAGCATCAAACCAGGAGTTTCAACTGGAAATGAATGGGTCCAAATTAGGGGCATTCCAAAAAGGTGCTCCCCCCCCCAAACTGGACATCACACTTTTGAAAACCTTTCCCTCCTCCTCCAAGAAGCTTCTTGGGTTCCAATTTTTCCTTTCCCGACGCAAAGAACCAAGAAAGTCCAGTTTCTTGAAAATTTAAATATGTCAAAGGGTTAAATAAGGTTCAGGATGGAAGTGTTTTTAATAGGAAAGTGAACACAAGAACAAGGGGGCACAATCTGAGGTTAGTTGGGGGAAAGAGCAGAAGCAACGTGAGAAAATATTAAGAGTAGTAGATGCTTGGAACAAACTTCCAGCAGAGGTGGTTGGAAAATCCACAGTGACTGAATTTCAACATGCTTGGGATAAACATATATCCATCCTAAGATAAAATACAGGAAATAGTATAAGGGCAGACTAGATGGACCATGGGGTCTTTTTCTGCCGTCATTCTTCTATGTTTCTATGTATATAAGTACCTCCGGGACAGCCAATGTACCCGGGATGATGGAGAATTTCCACAGACATCTCTTCATGTTTGCTTAACGGGCGCTCCTGCTTCCATTTCCCTCCCTCCGCATCCCCCCCAAAACAGGTCCATGAAGCCCGACGGGATATTCTCGAGCAGAGCCCAATTCAGGGGAGGACGTCTCCGCAAAACGCCACGTGGCCAGCAGTGCGGTGAAAACGGGGCTAAGAGGGGATTTCCCCCCCGGTGTGTGTGAGGGGTAGCGGGAAGCAACGAGCCAGCCAGCCAGCCGGCGTATCAGCTGGAGCGGCTTTCAAGCAACCGCGTGTGGGAGATGAGGAGAGGCGCCTCAGCCCGGGGTTGAGGGGGAGACTGGCACGTCTCCTTCCTTCTGGCTTCACCCGCAGCCGCTGCGTCGAGCGGCGGTTGAGGGGTCCCGCCTCGCGCCGTGCCAGCGCCAGCAACTAGGCGCGCGGGCGGGCGCGCGGGGAGGGGGCAGCGCGTGGCACCGGGAAGGAGCGAGAAAGGGGGGGTGTCACGCGCCGCAGGAGCCCCCACCCACCCGCGAGCCCCCGGACGGCCGCTCAGGTGTCAAGGGGAGGGGGGGAACGCCGCTCTTCACCTGGTTCAGGCAGTCTTCGCCATTGGCTTTGGCCTCCACCTCCACTTCCATCACCACCGCATCCGGCCTGGTCACATAGCACAGCATGGCCGCTTCTCGTCGCCAAGGCGCGTCCCAAAGAGCCCCCCTCGTTTGCCGTCTTGGTTCCCCTCCCCCGCTAACGTGCTCTCCCCGCCACCCTTAAAAAAGTCTTTTCGTTCCTCTGAGGTTCGCCGGGGAAAGCGCTCCTTTATCGTCTCGGTCTTCCCCCCTCCCTCCCTCAGTCCCCGCCCCCCGAGCGAAGCATTAACCAATGAAGGCGCGGGAAAGCGGCGCTGCCGCGAGAGAGCCAGAGCCTAGAAGGCGGTTTGTTTTCGTTAAAGAGATAAAGTCTCGGCTGTTGCGGCGGCGACGTCTGGTTCTCGATGGTCCTCTATGTGCGGGGCCAGAATACAGTACTTGGACGGGGGTGGGGGTGGGTGGGTTGGTGTAAGGGAGGTGGTGGAAATAGGAACGAATGTCAAATGGAAATAATCAACTACAACTAGACTTACAGTCCTAGGTTTAGAAATCTTAGAACTGCGTCGCCTAACACGACCTAAGCATAGCCCATAAAATCACCTGCTACAGCCCTATGACAATCATTAAGTGTTGTACCACATGATTCTTGACAAATGTATCTTTTTCTTTTATGTACACTGAGAGCATATGCACCAAGACAAATTCCTTGTGTCTCCAATCACACTTGGCCAATAAAGAATTTTATTCTATTCTATTCTACAACGTCTTTCCTGTCAAGGACTACTTCAGCTTCAGCCACAATAACACACGAGCGCACAACAGATACAAACTTAAAGTAAACCGCTCTAAACTCGACTGCAGGATATAGGACTTTAGTAACCCAGTAGTTGATGCGGGGAACTCACTACAAACCTCTGTAGTATCATCACCTAACCCTCAAAACTTTACCCTTAGACTATCCACTGTTGACCTCTCCCGATTCCTAAGAGGTCAGTAAGGGGCGTGCATAAGTGCACCAGAGTGCCTTCCGTTCCCTGACCTAATGTTTCTCTTTTACTAGTATCATGTATGTAAATATTATTATATCTTTGTATACCACAAATACGTACTTGACAAAACAAACAAATAAATAAAAATAAAGCAGGGGAAATTAAAAGTGATGTGGAAGAATTCCTAGGCGGTCATATGCAGTGCACTCCCCCCACCAAGCAATGAGGGAAATCATCAAAACCATTAAAAAGAAAAAGTTAAAGTATTTTGGACATGTGAGGAGACACCCAGAAAAATATGGCATCATTCACTTCATCCTCCAGGAAAAGATTGAAGGCAAGTAGAAAAATATACTTGAGAGGCTGCCACAGGGAGAAGGAGATCACATTATTTTCCAAAGCACCAGAGAGCCAGACAAGGAGCAACGGTTGGAAGCTGTCCAAGGAGAGATTCAACCTGGAAATGAGGAGCTTTCTGATGGTGAGCGCGATCAACCAGTGGAACGGTTTGCCTGCAGAGGTGGTGAAGGCTCCAACACTAGAGTCTTCCAAGAAAAGACTGGACTGCTATAGGACTAGTGTGGTGTAGGACTAGATGACCTGCAAGGTCCCTCTAATGATAATAATAATAATAAAAGAACATCATGGCTTAAAAACCTAAGGGACTGCTTTGGAGGAAGCTGAGCAGCACTTTTTCATGGCTGTTGACAAAAATAGGATTGCCAAGCATGATCGCCAATGACCAATGATGGATATGACACAAGAAGAAGGGGAAATTGAACCGCAGTCGCAGAAAAGCATACATTGAAGCCACCCATCTGCAAAACTGAAGACATGAGGCTCGAATGGCTGAGATTCACTCTATATGTTTCTGCATGCTGGAAGCTTTAGAGGCTTTTCCATCTTAAAATCTTTTAAAAGATTTTTAATCCATAAATTCTGGTCAAGATTACTAACAAGCAATCGTTTTCATGGAGGTTTTTGGTCAGGCCGAACTAATTTTCCATTTTCAAGGTTTTCTCACTTGTCATAATTACTTTGGACAGCATCTTGATGGGCCAAGTTTTCATTTGCACAAGATTCAGAAACCAGCAAGAGACACTTCAGTGTGGTAACTCAGAGTAACTTCTATACTTCAGTAGATAGAATCTAAAAAGGAAGATTAATAACACTTAGCACTTATATGCTGCTTTATAGCTCCCTTAAAGTGGTTTAGAGTCAGCCTCTTGCCCCCAACAATTTGGTTCCTCATTTTACCCACCTCAGAAGGATGGAAGGCTGAGTCAACCTGATTAATAGCTGATTTAGTTTTAAGGGACTTTTCCCACTACTGTATTAGCAGCTGTCCATATACTGTACTCTTAAATCCCCCCCCCAAAAAACCCAGCATGAAATTTACTAATGCTTACCATTTATTTTTTAATTTATTAATCAGATTTGTATGCCGCCCCTCTCCGCAGACTGGGGCGGCTCACAGCAGTAATAATACAATGTAAACAAATCTAATATTTAAGTTAATTTAAAACCCCAATTTAGAAACCAATCATACATACTAGCATACCATGCATACATTTTTATAAGCCTAGGGGGAGGGAAAGTATCAATTCCCCCATGCCTGATGACAGAGGTAGGTTTTAAGGAGCTTACGAAAGGCTAGGAGGGTGGGGGCAACTCTGATATCTGGGGGGAGTTGGTTCCAAAGGGTTGGGGCCGCCACAGAGAAGGCTCTTCCCCTGGGACCCGCCAAACCACATTGTTTAGTTGACGGAACCCGGAGAAGGCCAACTCTGTGGGACCTCTGTGGGATTCGTGCGGCAGAAGGCGGTCCCGGAGATATTCTGGTCCAGTGCCATGAAGGGCTTTATAGATCATAACCAACACTTTGAATTGTGACCGGAAACTGATCGGCAACCAATGCAGACTGCGGAGTGTTGGTATGACATGGGCGTATTTAGGAAAGCCCATGATAGCTCTCGCAGCTGCATTCTGCACATCTGAATTTTCCGAACACTTGCCTCTATGGCCTCTATTCCCACATGCTAATCTTAATGTAATGGTTTGCAATAGCCTTCAGCTGATTAGTTTCCTTGTTTGTTTGACTCCCCAATTTAGCTAACTGCACAGGAATTCCCAGCAGTGTCTCCATGCAAGTACTGGCAAGACCCAACACAACTAGCTTTTAAGATCAGCCAAGGTCAGCTAAATGCTGCCAACCTCTAAGGCTATTGTTATTCAAAAAAATTGGAGTTCCACTGGCAAAAAAGAAAAAGAAAAAAGCAAAGCAATCCCATTTTCACCATCCAAGAGGCACTAGATTTTTTTCTTTGTTTTGTTTTGTGCCTGGGAGTCACTGTTAACTCCTAGATATTGCCTGGACTAGTCCCTGCAGTTTACTTGGCAAGATTTCAAAAGTTATTTGCCATTGTCTGCTTCCTAGCACTAAGAGAGAGAGTGAGTCTGGGCTAGTTATCCAGCTGAATTTGTGCTTAAGGCAGAACTAATACTCAGAGTCTCCTTAGTGCCTTAACCATTACACCAAGTTAGCGCTCCACTGGTTCTTTGCAAACTTAAGTAAACACTACAAGTATCTCTTAGTTTTAAAGGGTAATAGTTCTCATACATACTTAACTATTTCTAATTTTGATACAATCTTTTAAAAGGTAGTGATTCTACATTGAATAAATGTGCAGAAATAGGCCTCTTTTCTCACTTTATAAACAGGAAAGTTGCTTTTATAATATATACTTTTGGAAAGTAAATGGGTTTATTTTGAAGTCATAGTCCTCTATTCAAATATTGGCGTGTATATGCATATTAATTAATTGCTAATATTTAGGTTTACTGCTATCTTTTAGTTACATTTTATTTTTAACAAGACTTAGGTTTTAATAATGTGCATTTTATTCTAGAAATATCCTTTAAAAAGTCAAAGAATATTACCTATGTTAAATTAGTTAATTACCATACTTGATTATAATAAATACAGTGTTCCCTCGATTTTCGCGGGTTCGAACTTCGTGAATAGCCTATACCACGGTTTTTCAAAAAATATTAATTAAAAAATACTTTGCGGGGGTTTTTTTCTATACCACGGTTTTTCCCGCCCAATGACGTCATACCTCATTGCCAAATTAATATTTTTTGCAAATAAATAACAAAAAAAAAATAACTATTGTTAATAAATAATTATGTTTATAAATATCAGGATCACTAAGTGTCTTATTCAATGGTGAGTGCCAGTAATAATGGTGAGTAAATGGTTGTTAAGGGAATGGGAAATGGTAATTTAGGGGTTTAAAGTGTTAAGGGAAGGCTTGTGATATTGTTCATAGCCAAAAATGGTGTATTTACTTCCGCATCTCTACTTCGCGGAAATTTGACTTTCGCGGGCAGTCTCGGAACAAATCCCCCGCGAAAATTGAGGGAACACTGTATTACATTTCTTTTTTTCCTGGTTTTTTTCCAACTAGTATGCAAATGAAAAGGTTGTTTCTATCTTTATTCAGTAATATGGAGTTTTAAATTCTATTCATATTACTTGAAAATGAATCAGTAGATTTATTCCAGGGAAGACTATATAGGACAGTAAATAACAGATGACTCTGCATTTAATTTTATCTAACAATCACAGGGCTAGCAAACATATAACAACTGTAACTCAGTATATAATCCTCACCCATATTTATGATATTATTCTACCAATAAACCTGCACAATGTTGCATTCTGTTTAACTACATAAATCAGCTCTACTTGTGAATTTCCAGTCCACAACAGCTTTGCAAGATACCAAAGCTGTTGTGAAATAAATTAAATGCCTAGTTATTGTAACCACAGTAAAATCAAATGTACAAATGATATTGATCACTTGTTATACCAATGCAATGTGACTGAGGACATATTAGGCAAACACTCAAAATGATTTGGACAACTCTTCCTGTATAATGTTGATAGAAACTAGCTACAGCAGAATGAAAACTGATACTAAAGCTACAGCAATTTATACAATGCAATTAATAGGAAAAATTGAGATGTTATCATTAGAAAGGAATTCCATCCAAAACATGTCACTCCCTCTGATCTTAACATACTCTTTGGAATCTCACACAGCATTGCAAATTTGGGTCATAGAACCATAGAGCTGGAAAGGACCTTGGAAGTTTCTAGCCCAGCCCCCTGCCCAAGGCAGGAGTCCTCGTACTATCCTGGACATATGGAAGAGGTCTCCAGAGCAAGATGACAGAGAGCCAAGGTACTGCTCTTTCACTCTGGTGCCAGGATCATCAAAGAAACTCCCTTAAGAAGTCAGTCTGACCTCTTCTATGATGCTCATCTGAAAGCATTTAAAGATCTATCATTTCCAAATGTTTTGGGGAGAGAGTGGGAGTGGAGGGTAGCCGCTGTTACTATTTTTATTTGGATGCCATTCGATTTCCAACTTACAAATAAAATCTAGAGTTAAGGATACGTGTATGATTGAAATGTTCAAGTATCTTTACAGGGAGTAAAAAAAGCAAAAACTGTGAAAGGCAATGGTATGTTAAATTAATAAAGTTTCTTCAAATCAAGCTTGAATAGGATATTTCCAGCAGTGAATATAGAAGAGGATTGCCCTTTTTTCTTTTGGGATTTTTAAAAAGTCTAAAGTCCACAGCACGTTAAGTAATAAATAAAGCATGTTAAATAAAAGGAGGTGCGATGGGAGAGGGGAAACTGATCTAAAATTGAAGTCTTAAAAGCCTTACATCACTAAATCTAAGATGGCATATTGGAGAAGACACAAATGGATTGCAATTCCCACTAAATGTTATGTAGGTTTCCATATGAATTTACATATTACATTTAAGATTGCTGAAACAGAAAAACACACACAAAATTGCTGATTGACCTATTTTAAAAATGTAAATTCAGGTGTTATTCAGATTCACAAAGCCAGAAAGCTCCTGCAAATGATTGCCAAGTGTATGAAGCTTATGAAGCAATGTGAATAATATGGATAAATGTTGCAGGGTGCATAATTTTTCATTTCCAACCTCTGCCTCTAAAATATTCATTGGTTAAGCATCTTCTACTTTACTTGTGGTATTAAAATAAAACAGAAAATTTATAGTTAATGCTACATGTGATTTTATTTTCCTCAAGAGAAAATAGGCTATAAGTTTCAAGTTTAAGTTTTTATATGCAGACTTGCTGATAATAGATTGATGCAATTATAAAAGCACACAAGAAAAACACTTGCCTAATTGTTGAGAAAAACAGTTTTAAAAATAGACTACAAATCATTATTCAGCAAGAGACTCTCCTCTGTATTACTCTTATTTTACCATTAACAAAAATGATCAACCAAATCATTACCTCTAATGTAATTTGAAAAATAAGGACCTTAAATGCCACAATTTTCTTACATGTGGTTCTATTAATATCTTGAAAAGAAATGCAAGGAAACACAAGTAATAAAATGAGTGTGCAATGATCTTGTGGAGCAAACTATTCCTGTTCTGTTTGGTATCAAAATACACAGAATGTATTCATTTAATATGTATTGCATTCTAGGTCATCATTAAGAGCAAGCGACAATATGGTTTCATTTATTCAGATTTGTACACTGTCTCATCTATCCATCTTTATCAACAGCATTCCTTTCCAAAGCTAACATAAGACCAAGAGTGAATTGCATTTCAGAACTTTCTGAATTCTGTCTTGGATCAAGAAATAAATCTACCACAAGCATTACATGGGCTGCTGCAAAGTTCATTTGCTGTTCAATAGCAAATAACAACTAATCTTGAGTTTTCATCAACACTCAGGTAATGTACCTCCGATCTTTTGAGATTAAAGTGCTGATAATAAAAGGGCTGACGTAAGAATGCTATGTTATTCACAAAACGTTTCCAGATTCATTATCACCAGTCACAAAGCATCAATTTACCAGAAGACAAACTGCTGAGAGCAAACAGCATAAGTAACAGATAACTCTGCATTTAATTTTATCTATGGTGTGTGATGAAGATAGAATGTCATTTCTTTTCTTTTTTTTTAAGGTTACCTTTAAATATTAAGGTTAGGTAGAATCTTAGCAGGCACCTATGAGAGTGAATAGTGAGGAGGCACATGGTTAGGATCAGCTGCAATTCTGCTTTCTTTCTTGCTGTGTAAGTTCATGCTTCAGGAACTATATAACCTTTACCTGGGTATTTCACCTTGTCTTCTGGGAGAGATTACTGCCTTGATATAGTAGGTGGGCTCAATAGTTCCATTGTCTGTAAGAACAATCCTAGTAGGAACAGAAACACCTGGCGGGATTACCCTTGCTGGTAAAGTCAAAGAGAGTAGGGGGAGGTGAAGAGTCATGTGACAGTGCAGGTGAGGCAGACAATTAATGTAGAGCAGGTGTGGCTCTAAAAGTAGAATGGAAACAATCCACCTAGGAAAAGAAAATAATCTCAGGGGGAAAATATATTGAAAAAGCACTCCTGTGCTGTTGCCACAAAAATTATACAGCCAGCACATTTAGAGACAGGTGTTGAGGCACCCCCACTCCCAAGTTTAAAAGGTCCTTCCTCAAGATATTTGAGAAGAGTACTGAACTGATGTATGGATCTGAGATGATAGCCTTAATCTCTAGGCAAACACTGACACAGAAGAGCATCAATTCAATTGGGACAATACAGGAATCATCAGCCACACTGCCACGCTCAGGAGTTTATCTGGTAATTTTTTTTTCTCCACTCATCAACACATACAATTTTCATATACCTTCAATCTTCAGTAGCATACAATACAATAATTTTCCATGTCCTTTTGGTATATATCATCAAACAACTGCTGCCTCCTTTACTTTTATTACCTGGATGGCCCAAAATAGCATTTTTCAATATCCTTATTCAAATTTACCGCACTGTAAGTACTAAAATCCAAAACAATACAAAATCACAGGTGTATAACATATAATCATTTTTTTAGCCATTGCCTATCGTATTGCAGGATGAAGAGCTTTTCTGCAAAGCCCTTCATGGCATCGGACCAGGATATCTGCGAGACCGCCTTCTGCCGCACGAATCCCAGCAACCGGTTAGATCCCACAGAGTTGGCCTTCTCCAGGTCCCGTCGACTAAACAATGTCGTCTGGCGGGACCCAGGGGAAGAGCCTTCTCTCTGGTGGCTCCGACCCTCTGGAACCAGCTCCCCCCAGAGATAAGGATTGCCCCCACCCTCCTTGCCTTTCGTAAACTTCTTTAAACCCACCTCTGCCGTCAGGCATGGGGGAATTGAAACATCTCCCCCTTGCCCATGTAGTTTTTGTGTATATTCGATTGTGTGTTGTTTTTTATATATTGGGGTTTCTTTTTTGGACTTTTTAATCTAAAACTGTAATCTAGATTTTTAAATATTAGATTTGTTACTATGTATTGTTCTTCACCATTGTTGTGAGCCGCCCTGAGTCTGCGGAGAGGGGTGGCATATAAATCCAATAAATCTAATCTAATCTATGTGTGCAATCAACATGGCCCTGAGTTTCTTTTGCCAATCTGCCTGCAAAATTGCTGATATCATCACTTCATCCTGTTTTAGGTTTCCATAGATAATTTACTACATGAATAATATTTGGTTGCCGTTTTGGAGGAACCCGTATCTTTCTGATTTTACATGCTGCTACACAAACTTTTGTCACATAGTTATGTGGGAGCTCTTGTCAGACAAGATGTATAGAAACCTCTGGGAAGTCTAGCAGTGGTAGACTCTTGTACTTCATATATGCAAGTAGCACCTGCTCCATAGATCCTATGGGTATCTCTCCATCATTCTAGACACCGCTATTCTGGCACCATTTTAGCACCACATAAAAGAGGCAGCTCACCTTGCTTTCCATGCCTGAGTAAACCAATTCAATGAGATATAAAGGCATGTTTCAGAAGGTATCAAGTCCTCTGATAATTTAGAAACTGTTTGCATCAGTATGATGTTAGAAACATAGAAACATAGAAGACTGGCGGCAGAAAAAGACCTCATGGTCCATCTAGTCTGCCCTTATACTATTTCCTGTATTTTATCTTACAATGGATATATGTTTATCCCAGGCATGTTTAAATTCAGTTACTGTGGATTTACCAACCACGTCTGCTGGAAGTTTGTTCCAAGGATCTACTACTATTTCAGTGAAATAATATTTTCTCACATTGCTTTTGATCTTTCCCCCAACTAACTTCAGATTGTGTCCCCTTGTTCTTGTGTTCACTTTCCTATTAAAAACACTTCCCTCCTGAACCTTATTTAACCCTTTAACATATTTAAATGTTTCGATCATGTCCCCCCTTTCCCTTCTGTCCTCCAGACTATACAGATTGAGTTCATTAAGTCTTTCCTGATACGTTTTATGCTTAAGACCTTCCACCATTCTTGTAGCCCGTCTTTGGACCCGTTCAATTTTTTCAATATCTCCAGAACTGAACACAGTATTCCAAATGTGGTCTCACCAGCGCTCTATATAAGGAAATCACAATCTCCCTCTTCCTGCTTGTTATACCTCTAGCTATGCAGCCAAGCATCCTACTTGCTTTTCCTACTGCCCGACCACACTGCTCACCCATTTTATAAGAATGCTTAGTATGTTCTGCATACTAAGCATTCTTATAAAAAGGGGACCTCTAGCAAAACATAGTTATCCTTTAAACCCAGTGTACTTTGAATGTTAAATCTACAGTGTGATGCCTATGTTTAAGACAGCATTAAATAAGATTAGATTGAAATCCCCTTTGCATCCCCCCACCCCCAAATCAACCTACTTAAAAGACTGAATTATCTTTGCAAGATAACAAATCCCAAGAGGATGAGAAATACCCAAATTCTATTTTTTTTAAAAAAGGTAACACAATGGCTGTTTGTCAATTCTGCTTTAATGTTTCCATTCCCCCAACCAAAAGCAAAGTAATTTAAAATCTGAAAATACACTCTCTTTTTTAAAACTTTTTTTATTATTTTATTTAACATACAAACATTTAAACATCATACAAAACGACATTAAACATTTACGATTTATATATATACAAGATTTATCTTTTACAATTCTATTTGCTATACCTTTTTCTTAATTTCCACCCAGTTGTATATTTTCTCCCACACTCTATAATAGTCCTTATTTTGTTGATTTTGCATCTCGTATGTTAATTTGCTAAATTTGGCGCAGTCTAATATTTTTTTTAATCACAATTTCTTCATTTGGAGTCTTTTCTTGTTTCCATACTTGTGCATATGCTAATCTTGCAGCTGTGAGTAAGTGATTTATTAAGTAGTAGTTTTCTTTACTATGTTTGCCTCTGATTATGCCTAATAAATACATTTCCGGTTTTATCTCAAGTTTATAATCCAATATTGCAGAAGAGACGGAGTAACGACACGGACACCAGAGCTGGATTTAAACTTGGGTCATTTTTATTAAAATAAATTTGCATAATTTATTAATTAAATTAGCATGAATTAGCATAAATTTGCATAAATCAACATATTCAACTATGACCCGGAAACAGTGGACCTGCAGGGTCAAACAAACACTTCCGGGGCGGAAATGACGTAAAAGGTCAACATTCCTGGGCAACTAAGGGCGTAGTCGATGCTGGTCCAGGTGAGGGACCTCTCCCTCACCTGAGACCCTGCCATGCACTCGCATGAGGGGGGTCCCGCCGGCTCACCCCTACCCTGGGACTTCAATAGCGGGACCCAAAGACAGGTTCCCCCCAAGTGCGCAGGTAGCACCCACCATGAGCTTGGAGAGAACCTGTCAATCATCCCCAAAGATGCCCAAGGGAGAACGCGCAGTTGCTGAACCACCACCCAGATTTCCGCCCCTAACCTGCCACGGAGCGGGGATCAGATCTCTATCTTGGCCCCCCGACTCCCCCTTCTATCTGCGCCAGCTCACGCAGAGACCGCTGCAGGTCCTGTAAGAAAATGGCGTTCCCCTGTTCTGACAGGTGAACGCCATCGGCCCGGTAAAGCCACGGCCGATCTACGGTGATGAGGGGATGGGCCACTACAACCCCACCTAATTCTCTGACTGTTTTTCCCAAGGCCTTATTCACCCTACGCCTGACCCGGTGTATGGCCCTAAGGGAAATGGCGTCCCTCCAAACGATCCTTGGGAGGATCTCTGACCACACCACTTGCGTGGTGGGCCACACCGTGCGAAGCCACCGCAGGTCTTCGCGCGCCTGGATGATCAACGGTAGACCACCAAGCAGGCACAGGTCATTGCCACCGAGGTGCAAGACCAGCCATCTGGGTGCGGCTATGGGTTGCCGACCACCCAGTCCCATCTGGGCGCGACCCTGGGTAGCCGCCCGCCCAGCAGCGCCGGGTACAGCCCTGAGATGCTGATTACCCAGCAACGTCGGTAGGAGCCCCTCCCACCGCATACCTCTCCGGCCCATCCAAACAACATTGACCCACCGTCCCAATGACAACTGGGTCCCAATGGCGCTTCTGGCTGCTGAGCGGCCGGCCCAAAAGACCATGCTGTGGCCACACAGCAGCGCCGTCGGTTTCTGCCTGGACTGGGAACCTGGAAGAGGACACACACAGAGAGGTTACCTAGCCTAAACCCTGCCCAGAATCCTCAGCGGGCCTAACATAACCCAAATATGCCGCTGACCGCCAGCGGCCGATCTCCTGAATCCGTTGGGCCGGGAAACCAGAAAGTGCCGCGCTAGTGGCGGCGCCGATACGGAACGAATGCGTTCCGTAGCCGGCGGGATCCATGCCTACCTGAGCCATTGCCTTTGACACTAACGCCCAGAATTGATACCGGGTCAGGGGGGTGCCATCCTGGTGTTTAAAAAGGTACCCACGCCCTGACCCCCGCAAGCCACAAAAATGCTGCAAAGCAGCCACCGGGCACACAGACTGATCGGTGGCTGCGCTAAGCTCAATTCTAACCCCTCTGTGTAACTGATCTGTCTTGGAATGTCTCACCAAAAGGGAGACACCCCCCTGCCTAAAGGTCAGATCAGTGAGCTGGAAAGCACGGAGCGACAGGTCAGACTGTGAGGAGGCCATTGCCTCGCTGACCCTAAGGGCCCCAAAAAACATAACGCAAGTCGCTGCCCTAAAAAGACGGGCCTCGTACAGAGAGGCGCACAGACTGTCAAATGCCTGATTAATCAAAGACAGCTGTTGAACCGTCAGGGCCTGACGAGTGTCAGAAGGGAACCCCTGTCGCTCCCTCACCCAGCCTTCCAGCATCCTCCGGATGCGAAAATCACCCGAAAAATCACCAAACCCCCCCGCCTTGGACAGAAAGGCGAGGCCGGCTAACCTAGACCTGGTAGTCCTAACTGAAAGGCCACGCCCCTTCAGCAGGACACAAAATTCAGCTAGGTGCTCAACCGGGGCAGGCCAGCTATGGGGGTAACCCTTACCTGCCTGAAATCCCCAAACTCCTTACCTGCACGCTGGTAAGCTCGCAGGGTGCCAGGTGCTACTGACAAGGCGATCGCCCTGGAGGCCTCGTCTCTCCAGCTCTCGGGAGCCCGCCCAGGCTCCACAGGTGGGCTGGAAACACCTCTGGCGACTCTCGGGCCCACGGGGCCAGGGTCCGAAACCTGGACAACTGACCACGGGACAAGGCGTCAGCCACCCCGTTATCTAGCCCCGGGACGTGCCTAGCCAAAAACAATGCGTTTAGAGACAAGGACCTGTGCACAAAATGGCGGACAAGCCGCATTACCCTGTCACTCTTAGAGGACAGGGCGTTCACAACATGGACAACCGCTAGGTTGTCACACCAAAAATGCACAGTCTTGTCCCTAAACTGCTCTCCCCAGAGCTCTAAGGCCACTATCAAGGGGAAAAGCTCCAAAAAGGTCAAATCCTTAACCAATGAACAGGCACTCCATTCCGGAGGCCATGCCGACCAGCACCACTGGTCACCTAACACTACCCCAAAACCACAAGTCCCCGCGGCATCGGAGCAAAGCTGCAACTCCGCTTCTAAAAGAAGCTCGTGCCGCCAGAAAGACAACCCGTTAAAATGTTCCAAAAACTCCCGCCACACGCAGAGGTCAGCCCTGACCCCAGCACATAAGCGGGTACGATGGTGGGGCAAACGTAGCCCTTTCATCGCATCATACAACCGACGAGAAAACGCCCTGCCTGGCACCACTACCCGACAGGCAAAATTAAGGATCCCGGCCAATTCCTGGAGCTGCCGAAGAGTAACCTTCCTGCAGCCCAAGACCGCCTCGAGCTTGCTCCTGATTTTAATCAACTTATCCAGGGGCAATCTGGAAGATTGCTCCTCTGAGTCCAATTCAATACCGAGGAAGGTAATCCTGGTGGCAGGGCCTTTGGTCTTCTCAGGGGCTAAAGGCACCCCCAATTGAGCACAAAGGGCTTCGAAGTCCCGCATCAAAGCAAAGCATTGCTCCGAGTGCGCCGGCCCGGCCATCAAAAAATCATCAAGGTAATGAACGACCGAACCCAGGCCACTACGCCTCCTGAGCACCCACTCCAGGAAGGTACTAAAGCTCTCAAAAAGGGAGCAGGAAACAGAGCAGCCCATTGGCAATGCCCTGTCCACATAAAAACCACCTTCAAAATGGAAGCCCAGAAGCTCGAAGTCGCCTGGGTGAATGGGGAGGAGCCGGAATGCCAACTTAATGTCGCATTTACCCATAAGGGCTCCCACCCCACACTCCCTAACCATGGCCACGGCCGCATCAAAGGATGCGTACCGGACTGAACAAAGTTCGTCAGGAATGAAGTCATTCACTGACTCCCCTTTCGGAAAAGACAAATGGTGAATCAACCGAAATTCACCACTCGCCTTTTTGGGGACCACCCCCAGGGGGGACACTCTAAGATTCGCAAAGGGTGGCTCCGGGAAAGGCCCCAGGACCCTGCCCTCAGCCACCTCCTTCCGAATCTTAGCCCGAACAATGTCCTCATGTCCGACAACCGACCTGAGGTTGTCCGACATGAAAGCCTTCCTAACTCCCACATAAGGGATCCTAAATCCCTCGGAGAAACCCCTCAAGAGCAACTCGGCTCTCGGGCGAGGGTGGTAGTCAACCAACCAACCCTCAAGCACAGAAACATCAATTGGGCTGGGCCCCTTTTCCCCCAGCTGGTGGGGGAGGTTTTCCTGGACCCCCGCCCTTCTTCTCCGCCCCTTTCTTGGGGCGGGGACATACTGAAGCTGCATGGGACCCCCCACAATTCCCGCAGGCATGCTTGTACTTACAAAAGGGACGAAAACACGCCCCTTTTGCAGCAAACTCGTGACAAGCGGGCGAGGCCCCCTTGCCAGCCACACCCGGAGTCGCCTTGGCCGGCGAAGCCGCACCAGGCTCCTCCTCCATGAAGTGCCCACTATCCGTACGCTCACACCCTTCCTTTCCAGACATATGCGTGGCCCGGAACCAAAGGTCCGGAACCACCATATCCCAAGGCAAGTTAGGCTCTACCGCCATCCTCATACGAAAGCCCTTATCATAATGGCGCCATATGGTGCCCTTATACTCGAAGTGGGCCCTGGCAATCAAATCTATATATTTAAACATGGCAGAGGCCATAGCCGGCTGCCTCTGAATTACCACAGACCCATAAGTAAGAAAAGCATACAGCCAGGAGCTGAAGCATTTCGTTACTTTTGCTTTCTTTGTTTTCTCCCCCGGGACAATCTCTTTCTCCTGCTTGGGAACCTCTCGGTTCAAAAGCGAAAAAAGATCCACATATTCACCCCGCCATATAGCCTCCTTCACCGAAGGGTGAAGGTGGCATCCGAGAGGGGTGGACGGCAGCCCGCACGGGATGGCCCCTGCTTTAATGCAAGCGAACGGGTCCCATACCGAGTTGGCCGCAACACCGAAAACTCCCACACCCTGGGGGTAGGGCAAGACAGGGAGCGGGGGCATAACAGCAGGGGCTGGAGGGACCCACCCCCCTACCCCGGGCACCGCAGGTACCCCCGTAGGACCTGGCCCGGGCAGCGGAGCAGGGCCAGCCGCCAGCGGCCCCGAAGGAGGAACCGGCGGCGCCCAGACCTGCCCGCAGGTGCCCGTGGAAGACCCCAAAAAACTGGACCCACTCCCAACCCCCGACGGGGGGAAACCCGCGGTGGGTGAAGGAAGAAAGGACAGCGGTGTAGTGTGCGGTGCAGCCTCACCTGCCCCGTACGGGGTTGATGACATCCACGGGGGGCCCATCGCTGCGGGGCCCGGGAAAGCCGCCATCGGCCCCGCCGGGGCCAGTCGTCCAGCAGGAGCCATCTGCCCAGCCTGGGCCGCAACCGGATCTCTTCCCAACGCCGCAGGAATCTGCTCGAGGGACCCTCCGGGGCCCGATCCACTTCTCCACTGCTCGAGCTCGTCGAGCCTCTCCAACACCCTGGCCCAAGACATGGCAGGAGAAGGATCAGGTTGAGGGGCAGGAGGCAAAGAAACCACCGCCCCTTGCACAGGACCCACCCCCGTAGACCCTTCCCTACTGGCCCGAGCCCGGGCCGAAGGCCTAAGAGCCCTCCTGGGTCGCGCAGCAGGCGGGGCCATAGGAGCCGTGGCAGGCCTTTTCTTTGGAGCCATGCCCCACTTCACCAAGTAATGCGAGAGGAGAAGCCCTTTCAACCCCCAGGCCCCTTATCCCAAGGCCCAGAGAAGCAACTAATCCCCCCAACGTACAGGCCAACTAAAGGCCCTGAAGCCGGGCCCCGAAACAACGCCTCCCAACCGGGTACCCCCTAGAGGCCGAGCACACCCCCCCCAAGCCTGGGCAGGGCCCAACCGCGCCCTCCTCCCAGCCGGGAGCGAAGTTACCAGTCCCCCTCGGGCCCGAGGGGGATCACCGCTCCACCAATGTCACTGATTGAAGCTCCAGACAAGCCCTCCGACGCAGCTGGGCTCCTCAAACAACTTTTCGCCAACGCTGCCAGCCACAAAATGGCGGCCGCGCACGAGGCCACCTCAAAATGGCGACCGGAGCAGCTCTCAGCCGAGTGTCTGCTCCAGTGCTGGGTCCGGGCGAAAAGGCTTGGCCCGAGGCCTGCCGCCCTTAAATAGGGCCAGCAAGCCCCGCCCGGTCCCCACGTCATGCCCGGCCACGTGGGCCGGGCTTTCCCGGCCGAAATCTCGTCTCGCGAGATTTCGGCCGAAAACAAGATGGCGGCCGCCATTGAAAGGGTCCGTGTCTGCCTGGCCCTTCCGCAAAAGCGCCGTGGGCCGGTAAGTCAGCCGGCGATATTTCTTCCATCCATGTCTGAATTTGGGTCCAATTTTTTTTTGCTTCCTTACATTGCCACCAAATGTGGTAGTATGTTCCTACCTCTTTTTTGCATTTCCAACATTTGTTACTTACATTTACGTTTATTTTGGCTAAACGCGCTGGCGCATAGTGCCATCAGAAGAACATTTTATAGAGATTTTCTTTGTATGGTGTTGATAGTGTCATCTTAATGTTTCCATCCCCCCAACCAAAGGCAAAGTAATTTAAAATCTGAAAATACACACTATTTGCTTATTGGGTTTTACCATGTGAGTCTGCGGTAATTAAAAAGCTGCTTCTTTTGGGTCTAATAGCTGTGCATCTGACAGCTGCATGACAAGTAGAACTTCAACAGGAATTGTTTTGACAATATCTATTTGAATATTTACCTGTTAAAAGGCATAGACTCTTCCAGAAGAAAATGAAAAAACTGCAGTCCTGTTTGCAAATTGGTATATTGACATGCGGTATTATATTATGCAACATGCGGAATGCTACATCACGAGAATTTGAAATGAAGCAGGAATTGTGTTAACTAGTGCCAAGTGAATTCTAGAATTTTAACTTGCTGGCAATCTATGGTACATTTTGGAAAGCCTTCTGTATGTGAAGAGATTAACCATCACAAAACCTGAATACAGCGTGTTACTATATTATATAATAACAGCTTTTGTGTTCCACTCCTAAACTTTTACACCGTTATTTCAATAGACAGATGGCTTAATTAACACTAGTGAGTCTCATGTTCTTTCCAGTTTGCTGTCTGTCTATTCATTACTTGTACTCAGGGGCGGGTTGTTTGTTTGTTTGTTTGTTTGTTTGTTTGTTTGTCTGTCTGTCTGTCTGTCTATCTATCTATCTATCTATCTATCTATCTATCTATCTATCTATCTATCTATCTATCTATCTATCTATCTATCTATTTATTTATTGGATTTGTATGCCGCCCCTCTCCGCAATATTTGTTAGTTGGAGAAAATATTCTTTTGATCCTGCATAAGCTCTCAATTGTCAGCTAGTCACTATGTGATCCATTGTCTGATGAGGAGTAACCCAGTCACATTCAGGAGAAGACATTCTGCCCTATTTCAACAGAGACCTGCAAGGTACAGATTCTATTCAGAGTTTTCCAGCACTGGCAGGTAGCATAGAAACCTGCTAATTTTTGTGTCAGGTAAAATATACTGCTAAAAAAAAAATAAAGGGAACATTCAAAGAACACATTCTAGATCTGAATGAATGAAATGTTCCCACTGAATACTTTGTTCTGCACAAAGTTGAATGTGCTGACAACAAAATGAAATTGATTGTCAATCAGTGTTGCTTCCTAAGTGGACAGTTTGATTTCACAGGTATTTATTTGTTTGTTTGTTTGTTTGTTTATTTATTTATTGGATTTGTATGCCGCCCCTCTCCGTAGACTCGGGGCGGCTAACAACAATAGTACAAAACATCATGTAAATCCAATACTAAAACTAATACTAAAACAATTTTAAAAACCCTTATTTATAAAACCAAACATATATACAAACAAACATACCATGCATAGATTGTAAAGGCCTAGGGGGAAAGAATATCTCAGTTCCCCCATGCCTGATGGCAGAGGCGGGTTTTAAGGAGCTTACGAAAGGCGAGGAGGGTGGGGGCAATTCTAATCTCTGGGGGTAGTTGGTTCCAGAAGGCCGGGGCCGCCACAGAGAAGGCTCTTCCCCTGGGGCCCGTCAAATGACATTGTTTTGTTGATGGGACCCGGAGAAAGCCCACTCTGTAGGACCTAACTGGTCGCTGGGATTTGTGCGGCAGAAGGCAGTCTCGTAGATACCCTGGTCCGGTGCCATGAAGGGCTTTATAGGTGATGACCAACACTTTGAATTGTGACCGGAAATTGATCGGCAGCCAATGCAGACTGCGAAGTGTTGGTGTTACAGTTTACCTTTTCCTACAGGTGCGATGCGTGCGCATCACAATGTTTCATGCACAAGTGCACTTGCTATGCTCACACACTCGCGTCCCCAGCACAATTTTGCTTCTGGGCATGCGCAGAGGGACAATTTTCCTTCTGCGCATGCTCAGAGAGCTGAAAATCATGGAAAATTGGGAAAAAAAGATGGCACCACACATGGAAAGACAAACCAGATCATCGTGCCAGAATTGTGCAATTGGCAGGCTGCTACCGGAGCAATGCCCGGGATCAAAGTGGTAGGAATCCACCACTGCTTGTCCTGAAGAAAATATGGCAAACAGTTGGATTTATTGACTTGAAGAGGTATGGTATTATCATTGCTAAAGTTCCTTGAGACTATAGGTTACTGGCTGACGGCATGTGCTTTTCATTAACGCAGAGCAGGCACAAATCAAAGCTCGGAAAATGGCATATTGCCATACCATCACTCATCATTGTTTAAACAGTGAATTTGTCTGAGGGAACAATAGCCCTCTCATAAACCTCAATAATTTCCATCTGTGCTTTTATTTTTCTTTGCCACATGTGTCAGTTTCCACGTCAGTGCAAGACTACAAAAGCCTGGGATAAAAGTTGATTCTTCTGACATAATTTTTTTTTTTTAAAAAAACTTAAATAAGATAGGAGTGAAAAAACCTGCAACCCCCTGATTTCACTCTGTCTGCAGACTCTAAAGGTGTGGTGCCATCAGAGAGCCTCTTGCCATTTTTTAATGGGAAACATATAAGAATTATGTAGGGTTGTCTGGAATGAATCTGGGCCTAATAAAGGAATAGAGTCCTTCAAACTATGAATTCAGCCATTGCTTGCTAGTACAAGCCCCACCTAGATTGTTAAGGTTGCTTAGGAAAGATTTGTGAGTGTGCCCATCTAGCTCCTTTGACCTTCAAAGAGGCAGTGTGGCCTTTGCTGCACTTATTAATTCTGGATAACTTTCCCTTGCTAAGATGTCTGTCGGTAAACAGATCTAGACAATCCTAGAGGAAACAGATTAACGGAATTAATTTAAATCAGCTTTCAGCTGTTCCTCTTCTTCAACTGGAAGACCTTTCAGATTCATACCCCTATCACAGTGATGGCGAACCTTTTTTTCCCTCGGGTGCTGAAAGAGCGTAGGCATATCACATGACCATTTTGGGTTGCTACCGGTATGGATGAGGACGGTGGACCAGTGATGAAAGTTGCTCTGCATGTGCAGCTTCTGTTCTGCATGCGTGCGCACATGTCCCAGTGTGTTTTTGCCTTTGCGCAGGAAGAAAAATCTCGCACGTGTGAGATTTTGGTGACTTTTTTGTTTGTGCACATGCGCAGAAGCAAAAAAATCGTCAAAATCTCATGCACGCACCAGTAGCGGCAGAAATGGAAATCTGCCCATCCACACGACGACAATGTGACAACGCAGGTTTGACACCTCTGCTCCAAATTGTATTATATAAATAAACATAGGCTTCACTCAATAAGAAAAGGGCTTTTAAACCTCATTCCCAAACTTGAAAAAATGAAAAATCCCACTCCTGTAATGCAGTTACCCACACCCATAATTCAATGTCTGGGTAGGGCAAAAACAGCTTCCCCTGCCCTCCAGAGGCCCTATGGTGGTTGGAAATGGCCAGTTTCCCAACTTCTGGTGGGCCCAGTAGGCTCATGTTTCACCTTCCTAAGGCTCCAAAGCCTTCCCTGGATCCGAGGGAGGGTAAAAACGCCCTCCCCCATCCCCTGGAGAGTCTCTGGAAGCCAAAAATGCTCTCCAACATCCTCCGTGCAAGCCAAAAATCAGCTGGCTGGCACACACATGTATGTTGGAGCCAGTGAAGGGTTAACAAACTTTTTACTGTGGCCATGGCTTATGCAAGATGCCCTGCATTTTCTTTCAACATCTTTCGGTGCAAATTGGTGCCTTGGGGTAGAGCTCCATTTTTGCTACCACACTGCGTTCTCCCCCATCCGGGAAGCAGCCCATCCCTGGTTGGAGCTGAGCTAAGGCAACGGCTCATGTGCCAGCAGATATGGCTCCGTGTACCACCTGGGGCACCCATGCCATAGGTTCGCCACCACTGCCCTACCATCTCATGAACTATTGCAATGCAGGCTATATCAGGCTGCCCCTGAAGATCATTTGGAAGCTGGTACAGAATATGGTAGTGATGGCTCATATGGCACATATTTTTCAAACTGGCTCTCAAGTGCAATTCAGGATGCTTGTTATCATTTACAAAGTCCTTTGTGCATAAGTTATCTGAAGAACTGCCTATATAGAATGACAACTGTATCTACCCACCCAATGAGATTGATCAGAGAGAATGCACTGATCTCTTCAATTAAATGTCTCTTCAATTAAAAAGTTTCATATGGGGCCCTAGGAAGCACACTTATCATGATATCTGTCCTCTGGAGTGACATCCACCTAGGCTCTCCTCCTGATGACATTCTAATAGTCACTGAAGATTTGGCCATTGGGACAGGATGCTGGCTAAATCTTAATAAAATGTTTTCTTTCTTATTGAGAGTTTGTCTTCTGGTTCTGTATGTTCTGTATTTTATTTTATTGTTTTTTTGTTATACTGTACCTGCTTTTTTCGTGCAAGTTTGCTAGAATCATTTCAAGTTGGATACTCTCTAAATCAGGCGCGTCAAACTTATGGTCCATGTGCTGAATGTGTTGTATTCTGGTCATACCAGAGGTGGGTTCTTCCCAGTTTGGAATGGTTCTATAGAACTGTTAGTAACTTGGTGGTTTGGGTTGTTGGAACTGGCAGCAACCCAGGCCTACTGTGCCCCAGTTTTTATGGTCCTGTCTACTAAAAACAACAACAACAATAACAAAAAAAACCACCAAAAGAATAATGCAACACATTTGTTATGATTTCCATTTATTGAAGATTTATTATCATTTTCCCTAAAGGTACGTCAGAGAAGGAAAATACCCTATAGCAATAGCTTTCATGCTCATTTCCTTTTATTTAAATAGCAGGATTAATTTTCTACAACCATATTAGTGGAAAGGTTGCTTTTAGTCAGTTACAAAGTATACGTACCATTATTCCTTTAGAGGAAATCTTTGTACTATATAATTTCTGTCGTATTATGCAAGTCTGGAGCAAAATTGCAGCTATCGGAATATTTTATTTAATCAAAACATTTCTTAGAGCTCTGCGAAATTATAAGATAATTTAGTTAGAACAAAACTAAAAAAAAAAAAATCCCAGCACTTTGTGGCTGTCCAGACAAAGCTATTACTCTTTAACTCAGTCCTTGCATTAATGACTCATGCTTCTACATGTATTATTTTTTATGTGTAATGACTGCTACTTGTTTACAAATAACCTGTTGGAGAACAAAGGCACAGATGATATTAGCACAAAACTGGACTTTCCTCACATAACCTGTTATTAGTGAGACTAGAATGAATTACTCCTGCCACTTTTATTTAATATAGCTTCGCTGGCCCAAGATAGCTGTTGGCTGAGTAAAGAGGATTGGATTTTAGTTTATAAATAAATAACATCATTATGTACCTGTACATTTCAAATGTACCATGTCACTCATTTACAGGTTTCATCTAACTTTGAAATAGCACGATATTTGCCTCTTAACTTTTCACTGAGCTTCTATGAGTGACAGAAAATGAAATTTCTTTCTTGTAACAGATGTCATCTACGCAAACTTCAGATGCTACTGAGAAAAGACAGGATATGTTCTATCTGAATGGTACATTTAATAAAACATTGCTCTACATCTCTGAGGGCATGATGCCACATTAGAAACGATTCTACAAGGATTTTTTAGGATCGAGAGTCCAAACAGCCTGCATATTTTTTGGGTAGGAACCTTAAATACTGATTAGAAATGAATGCATTTGCTTTCAAAATGTGCAGGCAAAAGAATTCATAATGCATTTTTTCCACGCTCTGCTAAAACAATGTATAAACAAGGTTTTTTTAATAATTTCCAGTAAGACAGCTCTGTTCCTTAAATTGTTGACATTTGTTAACAAATGTAAAACTATTAAATTTGATCTAGATTTTTATGAACTGAAATCCCTTTCATAGCTTTTTGCAAGAGAGGCGGAGTAAAGACATGGACACAAGAGCTGGCTAACCCCTGCATGGGGAATTAAATGGGCGGGACCCAAAGACAGGTTCCCCCCAATTGCTCAGGTTGCCAAAACCACAATCCTTTGGAGAGAACCTGTCAATCATCCCCAAAGATGCCCAACGGAGAAAACGCAGTTGCTAAACCACCACCCAGTTTTCCGCCCTTAACCTGCCTACCCAAATGATCAAAGGTAAGCCAATTAACCTAAACAGGGGCAAAGCACCCCCTAACCACTTATCCGTCTCCACAGTGTGGAATAGGCGAAAAAACGATCGTGGCAAATGCCAAGACTGCAAAAAATTCCTATTCGGCCCCCTAGGGCGACCCCCGAGGCACACTGCAAGATAGAGCGAGCGGGTGGGTGTTTGCAAGCTCAAGTCCGGGGCGAAAAGGGAGATTTTGAGCCAGGCAGCCCTTTTATAGGGCTGGCTGGCTCCTCCCCAGACTCGTCATCGGGTGGCCAAGCCACCCGAAACTTCGACCGAGATCTCGTGAAGTCTCGCGAGATCTTGGCCTTCATCCAAGATGGCGGCTGCCAGTAGCCGTGTCCCCCATGCTTCTTTTTTTAAGTTACCTGGATGGCTTACAAAAGAGTGAAAACTGGAAAAGCACATCCAGTAATGGAATAATAGAATAATGTATGTACAATGCTGCTGCTTCTAGGATTTTTGCAGATACCAGTAATTAGAAGAGAGTGAATTGTCAGAATGGGTATAGTAACTTTGACATTTGGCTCAAACTTTCATTAGACAAACTGAGCTTGTTAAATACGAGACCATTATAGGGGATTATCATGTGTGACTATTCTGACAATGTTGTCTATGATCTCATGACTCGTAAAAATACATGGTCTGTTTTTCTACTCCCATTGTTTGGATGCGATGGCAAATGAGAGGCTGATTTTCTAGAAGAATAATTCCAATATCCAACAAATCAATGGATTAAATTTAAGATATTTTCCACATGCATATGAATTTGAGATTAGTGTTTCCCTTATTGGGCAGATTAAACAAATATGAGAGGGAATTTTTTTTAAAAAAATGGTGAAAGTATTTAGTATTTAGTATTTATTAGATTTGTATGCCGCCCCTCTCCGAAGACTTGGGGCGGCTCACAACAACAACAATATAGTACACAGAGTACAAATCCAATATAAGTTTTTTAAAAAGGGCAACTGATACGTTTTATTAGCAAGCAACCAAATGAAATCTTTCTCAGAAATTAACTGATTTCTAAGTCCCAGCATACAAAAAAACCCCCAAACCATCTGAGAATCTATTAAGCAGTTTCCAATATGCAGCAGGTACCGCACGTGTTGTAAGAGACTACCTTTGCTACGTGCAGTCTCAAAACACCCA
The DNA here is from genome assembly GCF_031021105.1 of Erythrolamprus reginae. Lineage (NCBI taxonomy): Eukaryota > Metazoa > Chordata > Lepidosauria > Squamata > Dipsadidae > Erythrolamprus > Erythrolamprus reginae. The sequence goes on from NC_091952.1 coordinate 179,736,703, forward strand.
GTGGACTTAAAGTGAGACTGCACATAACCTATGTTTCTCAGGGAGCTTTTGTAACAATGTAATCACAGTGTGGCTATTAAAATTGCCTCTTGCATTCTTGGTGTGGCATTTATTATTCAGACTGTTCCTTCCACAATGTAGCCCTTACTTATCTCCCTACCTACCTACCACCTACCTACCTACCTCTGTCTGTCTGTCTGTCTGTCTGTCTGTCTGTCTGTCTGTCTGTCTGTCTGTCAGGCTCAGCCAAGTAGAGGAGGCTAAAAGTCCTAGACCCATCTCTGAACTCTTAATAAAGATAGTTGGGGTAGAGCATCAAAAAAGATTCATAGAATTAGAATTAGAATTGAGTTAGAAGAGAGTTTGACTAGTCCCCCTGCAGAGTTCAGACATCCACCAGTACATGATCTTAGACAAATGTCCATCCAATCAAGTAACACTACCCATGTTAAATTTAGATCCAAGACCTATGCTTTAAGCTTAAACTAACTTCACAAATTCTGGCATCGTATGAAAACATAAACAACGAATCAATAGCACGTCTTCCCAATACATAACTCAGCCAAGGCCTTACAATGTTTTCCAAATGTGATTAGCTGCAGCAGTCAAACCAGTCCAGCTGCTCCTTGCATGGGTAAAATAGAAAATACAATTTATGTCGTGAAACTTTGGGTGAAGCGTCAGCAAATACTGAATACTTCACCATTAGTTTTTTGGAGTCTTTGGGAATGGATGGTATACCAATATATCCAATGCACATATACAGCACGTACAAGGATGGATTGCCATTACTGCTGCTACCAGTGCGCTGCATGCACAGCTTTATTATTATTGTTATTATTATTATTATTATTATTATTATTATTATTACTACTATTATTATTATTATTACTATTATTATTACTATTACTATTATTATTATTATTATTACATCATGCAGTATGTAATACTTATTATTATTATTATTATTATTATTATTATTATTATTATTATTATTATTTAGACTTGTATGCCGCTCCTCTCTGGGGACCCGGGGTGGCTCACAACATACAATGCAAACAATAAGAATACAAATCTAATAGTTAAAAATATAGCTAAAAACCCATTAATTTAAAAAACTATCAGTTTACTCAATCATACAGACACATAACATTAATGGTCAGATGCTAGTTGCCCCACAACTGGTGACATAGATGGGTCTTAAGGCTCTTGCGGAAGGTGAGGAGGGTGGGGGCAGTACGAATCTCTGAAGGGAGCTGATTCCAGAGGGACGGGGCCGTCACAGAGAAGGCTCTTCCCCTAGGCCCCGCTAAATGACATTGTCTAATTGACGGGACCTGGAGAAGGCCAACTCTGTGGGACCTAATCGGTCGGTGGGATTTATGTGGCAGAAGGCGGGCCCGTAAGTAACCTGGTCCGATGCCATATAGGGCTTTATAAGTCATCACCAACATTTTGAATCATGACCGGAAACCAATCGGCAGCCAATGCAGGCAACAGAGTATTGTAGAAACATGGGGGTATCTGGGAAGACCCATGACTGCTCACGCGGCTGCATTCTGCACGATGTGCAGTTTCCGAACAGTCTTCAGATGTAGCCCCATGTAGAGAGCATTGCAATAGTCGAACCTCGAGGTGATAAGGGCATGAGTGACCATGAGCAGAAACTCCCTGTCCAAATAGGGCCACAACTGGTGCACCAGGCAAACCTGGGCAACCCCCCCCCCCGCCACAGCCGAAAGATGGTGTTCTAAGCTTTAGTTCTCTTGTGTGCATGCACGTATGCATACGCAGAAGCAAAAATGCACTGAAATCTTACAGGGGGGATGCACCCGCGAGAGATTTCGATGGTTTTTTTGCTCCCGCATATGCGCAGAAGCAAAAAGTAGCCAAAATCTCACACCGTGTCCCCTCGCAAGATTTTGACATGCACACAAAGCAAAAATATGCTGGGTTGTGCATGCGCACACCTAAGAGAACTGAAGCAGAGCGCACTGCACACTACTGGTACGCTGTCCTCTACCATACCAATAGCAACCCACTACTGAGTAAGTATATTTAAATAATTTCCGGAGAAACTGAATATGGATTTTACATTCCAAAAATTGACAACTTTTTTTTTTTTTGGTATAAATTTTTTATTTTTCTCCACTGTGAAATAAAACAATATATGGTTATAAACATAACAACAATGCTTAAAGTCAATCATGTACAAGCTTTTCTTTTCTCATTACTCGCTCCATGGAGGGTCTTGTCTCTCTTCCCGTATAAAATTTTCTGCTAATTTTATACATTAGCAATGCTTGAAATTATAGATTAAAAATTCTTCCCTCACTGTCTTACTACTAAAGGTTACAACTATGTAAAGAATAATTAAATCTTTTTTATCTAAATTTAATCTTATAGCATATAGTTGATTAAATATTCTTTATATATGTATCTTTAGTAAAAGAAGCTATTCATAGTATGTCACCTACATCATAAAATAAAGTTTTATACATTTAAATCTAAACAATAAGTAAGTTTTGTGTTATATCATTATGTAGTGCTACAACCATTTCTCATCTTTGCCATCTGGCTTGCAAAGTTTGAATCAAATTCACTTGTTTCTATTTTTCCAAAATTAACCAATTACTAATACCTACATAATGTATCTCTTAATTTTCTATTCCAATCATAAAATTCCCCCCAAATTTTATAATAATCAGAAAAATTGACAACTTTTGACTCAACATGAATGTGGACTGTGAGAAATTCAGAATTATTGGTAAGGTGGTTTGACTGAGTTAATGCCTGACTTGGTTAAGCACGTTGTGAGAATAAAGCCAAAATGATACACTGAAATGATACAAAATGAAACAGCAGACAGAATAAGTACATACAACAATCATACGCTTAACATCCCCTGTTTAGTTAATTAGGACTTGAAGAAATGCTAAGAACAAAAACATTATATTTTGCTGTTGGAAAAAACATCAAAATCCTTAGGGAACTCAGGAGAACTCTAATTTAACAAATTAAGGAAAACAAACTCCTCCCTTGAGAAATTGATGCTGATGACAGAAAGTTGTTATCATGTTCCTGCAAGATTGGAAACCCATATGATTATAATGTTGCTTCAAGTAAATAAAGTGATTCATCTTTTGCAAGTACAGTGATCCCCCGTGTATTGCGATCCCGATCATTGCGAAACGGCTATATGGCGATTTTTCAACCCGGAAGTAAAAACACCATCTGCGCATGCGCGCCCTTTTTTCTATGGGCACGCATGCGTAGATGGCGCCGGGCAGATCAGCTGCTGGGCGGCTTCCCTGGGTCTTCCCCCTCTTGCTGGCGGGAGGGCGAGCGGCGGGCATCAGCGAGGAGTTTCCCCACCGCCCACGCAAACTCCTCGCTGCCGCTCGCCCACCCTTCGCCCGCCCACGCCGTTCGCTCGCGCCGCTTCCCAGCTGAGTCCTGAAGCGAATTTGCTTCAGGACTCAGCTGGGAAGCGGCGCAAGCAAACGGCGTGGGCGGGCGAAGGGCGGGCGAGCGGCAGCGAGGAGTTTGCGTGGGCGGTGGGGAAACCCCAATCTTCGGCTCCTCGCTGCTGCGGCGGAAGTAAAAACACCATCTGCGCATGCGCAGATGGTGTTTTTACTTCCGCAGCGCTACTTCGCGAAAAACCGATCATTGCGAGGGGTCCTAGAACGGAACCCTCGCAATGATCGGGGGACCACTGTAGTTGCAAACAATCCCATTTAAAATTATTTAGGTAATTGCCAAAGTACTGGATTTAGAAACAGTTAGATCTGGATTTTCAAAAGGAAACCCCTTCAAGTGTTGACTTTGAATGAAAGTCTCACATGAAAGTGAGAATGCAAAATTAATGTTTGGGACATGTCCTACTGTAAACGAATCTCATCGTCAACGTGCTTATCAAAGGTATTACAAAGAAAGTAGAATTTACAACAGGGGAATGATCTCCCTTTCATGCTATGTACTGAAGTGTACCAGCATTCTAATAATTTCTATAACTTCCATCCTTCATAAGATAAATGATATCAGAGACAAGCTTTTCAATGGTTGGACCTATGGAAGAAAGTCAGAAACTTTCTCAGAATGAAATGCAGTGTTTTATATTCCTTTCACACCTTCATTTGATTCTTCTCCAAACGAGATGGATTCTTTGATTCTCTCTCTCTCTCTCCCTCTCTCTCTGTGTCTGCTTTTCAGTTTGTTTGTTTGTTTGTTTGTTTGTTTGTTTGTTTATTTATTTATTTATTCCAATACACAATGAGGGTTTTAGTGGGTATATACACATAGTAAAATACATGATGAAGGTTTTAGAGGAGATACTCATAGTAAAATATATCTAAGAAAGAATAGAAAAGAAGATATAGTAATAGAACATATCAATGAAACAATAGAAGAAGAGATATAGGAATAGAAGAAAGGTATAGGAGATATAGGAGAGCAATAGGACAGGGGACGAAAAGCACTCTAGTGCACTTGTACTCGCCCCTTACTCACCTATTAGGAATCTGGATAGGTCAACCGTAGATAATCTAAGGGTAAAGTGTTGGGGGTTTGGGGATGACACTATGGAGTCCGGTAATGAGTTCCACGCTTCGACAACTCGGTTACTGAAGACATATTTTTTACAGTCAAGTTTGGAGCGGTTAATATTAAGTTTAAATCTGTTGTGTGCTCTTGTGTTGTTGTGGTTGAAGCTGAAGTAGTCGCCGACAGACAGGATGTTGCAGCATATGATCTTGTGGGCAATACTTAGATCTTGTTTAAGGCATCTTAGTTCTAGACTTTCTAGGCCCAGGATTGAAAGTCTAGTCTCGTAGGGTATTCTGTTTCAAGTGGAGAAGTGAAGGGCTCTTCTGGTGAAGTATCTTTGGACATTTTCAAGGGTGTTGGTGTCTGAGATGCGATATGGGTTCCAAACGGATGACCTGTATTCGAGGATGGATCTGGCAAAAGTTTTGTAAGCTCTGGTAAGTAGTGTGAGATTGCCAGAGCAGAAGCTACGTAGGATTGAAAGAGAACAAAATAAAGTCCCTTAATTGGAAGACACTGTTATACATGGAATAATTAAATTTATCATGTCCAAGACAAACTTTCAGGCTTTTATTTCAGGCTCCCTTAGCATAAAGGTTGAAGCAGATATATAGTAATACTTTTAAAGCAAGGTATGCAGTAACAAGCACTGCTATTCAATTGATATTGTTTTTAACTCCATAGCTGAGATAATTTTATTTTACAGATGTAGGTAGTTGTTGGACATTCCCCACTACTTTCCTAATTGTTCCTATTCCAGAAGACAAGCTAAAATGGCAACACTTACGCTGATACCCCAATACAATATTGATTTGGCATTTAGTACTTATAGGACATATAGTTAATCCCTCTATCAGTTGCCTCTGGTGCAGTCCAAGCAAGGGATTGCTACAGAGCTGTTTGATAAATCTCAGATGCTACTATGAAAGAGAGGATAGTGTTTCTGGCACTTCTGATTGAAGTGCCAGATATTGGCATTTGGCACAATGATTGAAGTAATAGAGAATAGAATGGAATGGAATTCAATAGGAATAGGAGTAGAGTAGAGTAGAGTAGAGTAGAATAGAATAGAATAGAATAGAATGTTTAATTGGCCAAGTGTGATTGGACACATAAGCAGTTTGTCTTGTTGCCTATGCTCTCAGTGTACATAAAAGAAAGTACATCCATCAAGAATCATAAGGTACAACATTTAATGATAGTCCGAACACAAATAAGCAATCAAATCATATTAGGAAACAGTCAATTTAAATCATAATGATGCAAGCAACAAAATTGCAGTCATACAGTCATTACTGGAAGGAGATCAGTGAAGGGAACAATGAGAAGGTTAATAGTAGGGCAGACTTAGGAAATACAGTAGTTTGACAGTGTTGAGGGAATTATTTGTTTAGCAGAGTGATGACTTTTGGGAAAAAACTGCTATTCTATCTTGTTGTTCTGGTGTGCAGTGCTCTATAGCGTTGTTCTGTGGGTCAGAGTTGAAACAATTTATGTCCAGGATGTGAGGGGTCAGTAAATATTTTCCCCACCCTCTTTTTGACTCGCGCAGTATACAGGTCCTCAATTGAAGGCAGGTTGGCAGCAATTGTTTTTTCTGCAGTTCTGATTATCCGCTGAAGTCTGTGTCTGTCTTGTTGGATTGCAGCACCAAACCAGACAGTTATAGAGGTGCAGATGACAGACTCAATGATTCTTCTGTAGAATTGTATCAGCAGCTCCTTGGGCAGTTTGAGCCTCCTAAGTTGGCGCAGTAAGAAAATTCTTTGTTGTGCAGCCTTGATCTTTTGTGATTCTTAAGAGGCATACACACATAGAGGCTGAAGTTCAGAAAAAGCTTTTCCATTTGATAGAATGCCCCTCACTCCCCTTGTGTTAAATTGGCATTTGAAAGTAACCTAGAATAGCAAAAGATGGATGGGTTAGGAGCTGCTGGGAGTGACAGAAAGAAAATACTTTGTTCTGCAACATTTCATATTCATAGATCATTACTTGAGAAAGAGTCTGCAAACGTTCCCAAAAGCATCGTTTTGAAGGAGAAGAAATGCCACGTTTTATCAGAAAGTTTGACAAGCTGCAACAACATAGTAAAATTATAGGAGCTATTCATTTGCACCTTTTTTTTTCCTTTTAAGTAAAAATAGAAATTATCCATCAACAAAGATAAGCCAAGTAGAGAAGTGGGGCAAGAAAAAAAAGTGGGCCTACATAGCATCCACATTGCAAACGTTCTCAAAGGTGATCTCTTGTTATATTGTTACTTAGAGTTCCCCACTCCTTCGCCTAGGGACATTTAAATCCACCCACATTAATCAAGCCTTGCATTTTTGACAGGATAAAGATGATTCAGCAATTTGCATATCAAATGAGGGAGAAAAGAATGACAGTATAACCTCCCAACATAATTGTTCTCCATTACCATCATGTTGCTTCACTCACTTCATCTTTAAAAGTGGTTCGTACACTCATTATACTGTAGCTCAGCATTGAGAAATGTAAAAACCGAGCTGGGACATTTTATGCTGAGATTCAGTAACACGTATCTAGTTTTGCATGACTTGTGATGAACTATTAAAATAAATTAAAATAAAAACCTTTTATGTTGGATTTGATTCCTGGGATTCTACGGACACATTTGTGTATTTTACCATTAACTTACTCACTTCTTCAGGATGTTTATTTATAGTTCCAACCTAATGTAATTCTTGGAGAAGCAAAAATCTAGATGAAACGCACACACTCGTGCATCCCTGTGTGAGATTTTGCCACCTGCACAGGTGCGAGAAGCACAATTGCGCTCGATCCCAAACTCGTGTGCCAGAGCTGCAGAGCTGCGCACAATTAGCCATTCCGGCAGCAACCCCCCACTGCCCTCTAAGCAGTTTACAGAGTCAGCATGTTGCCACAACTATCTGGGTTCTCTTTTTATTGACCTTGGAATGTTGAACTGATCAGGATCAAACTACTAGCAGTGGGCAGAGTTACCTTGCAATACTGCATTCAAACCATTGCGCCACCACAATTCTTATATCTTCTTTCAGATAGTGCAAAATTGTTTTGTTTGTTTGTTTGTTTATTATTTGGACTTATATTATTTTTTATTATTATTATTTATTAGATTTGTATGCCGCCCTTCTCCGAAAACTCAGCGCAGCTCACAGAATAAATATAGAAATAAAGCGTACAAAACAAATCTACTACATTAAAAAAACTACTGCTAACAAACGTATATATTACTCAATCAGACAATCCAATCACATCATGCATCACATTTATTGATCAGGATGGCAAGATCTAATTGCCCCAGGTCTGGCAATATAGGTGAGTGTTAAGACTCTTGCGGAAGGCGATGCAATGACTAACATATATCCCCACAATATTATCAATTTTATGGGAATAAAGCTCACAAACATGAATGCGTATTGAGTTGAGCAGTGTTGCTACATAAAAATGATACAGCATTAACATTGCTCACTAGAATAAGATGTAGAAACACTATTAAAATTAATCTAAAATTAATGCTAATAAATGATCAAAATTGCACACTTCCAACTTTATATTGTTTTACTACATTTTATAAATTAAGTTAGAAGCACCTGCTGCCTTAAATATTTATTATATCTGGCTCCTGTCAAAACACATGCCTTTAGAAAGTCTATAAGTACGGGAAATCATTATTTGAAAGATAAGGGCAATTCTTGTTATCTTTTTCTGAACAGATAACCTGTTCCTCTATACAGCACCACTTATTCTCTCCTGGGCATCACTTGGGCTATAAGTTAAAAGCTCCTAAATGAGCAAACCCTGTAATTTCACTTCAATATCCTTTTTGAAGTAGACCCAGAGACAGGGTTAGGTGAGAACGGTTCCTTTATTTCAGCTCAGAAAGAGTAAGTGACTTCAGCGGATACCGTCTGCTCTACCTGGGAGAAACCGCTCCTTTTATACATTTGCGGTTCCCGCCAGAGAGAGAGCAGCTGCGTCTGAGCCAATCAGGAGCGACTTCCTGATTCTCGCTCAGACAGCGTTTCCACACGGAACAAAACTATTTACAAGGATACAACACCCCTCCCTCCTTAGTCAGGATACATCAATCACAAAAGCCACGTGACGAAGTCCTCCAATCTGCTGGGTCTTCGCGAGGCTCGCTCCGACCTGCGCAGTTCAATTGAGTCCTCGCTGCTGACGGTGGAGGTCGGTTCGTTTGCGCTTTCCCGGTGCGGCTGGGGCCTGGTTTGGGCTCCGGCCTGCTGGGTTGATCTGACCGGCACAAGACCGACCTCGGATGATGAAGATGGTTCGGCATCGCTGGAGGATCCTTCCTGACCCGATAAGTCCATTTGCAAGTCTATTAAATCGGGTTGCGTGTTACAGTCTGTTAAAGTGGGAGAGTCTGTTTCCGCGGGTTGTTCCGATGAATTTCCCATGCGCTTACGTACATGGTCAATGTGCCGCTTCCACATTCGACCATCCTCTAACTTAACAATGTATGTTTTTGGAGCGGTCTGTTGTACAATTGCCCCTTTCATCCAATTTACACCCCCATCAAAATTCTTTACAAAAACACTTTGCCCCAAATACATTTGTCTCTCAGGGTTCACATACATAGGATTTTGGGTACAAAACCTTGGGTGTAACCTATCCAGGGGGGACCTCAGTTTCCTTCCCATCAGTATCTCAGCTGGGCTTATGTGCGTGTGAGAGTTTGGGGTGATATGCTGGGTTAACAAAAACTGGTCCAAATTCTGTTGTACATCTCCAGGGCCTGATCTGCGTAATGCTTCCTTTTCCACCCGAACGTAACGTTCTGCCAAACCATTAGCCCAGGGCGAGTAAGGTGAGATGAGCACATGTCTGATTCCTAAATTATCTAAGAACAATTCAAACTGCCTGGCTGTCAATTGGGGCCCATTGTCAGACACTAAAATATCAGGACAACCATGGGTGGCAAACAAACGGCGCAGAACCTTAATGGTGGCACTTGTAGTTATATTGTTCATTGCTATGATTTCCACCCACTTGGAAAATGCATCAACTACTATTAAAAAGTATTGGGACCCCACTGGCCCTGCAAAATCAATATGGACCCTGGACCACGGCCCTGCAGGTTGTTCCCACTCTGCTGGGGTTGTTTTGGGGGGGTTAGGCCGTGACTCTTGGCATGGATCACATTTGGCTACCCAGTTTTCAATATCAGTATCCAAACCTGGCCACCATAAGTGCCCCCTAGCTAGGCCCTTCATCCTGACAATCCCAGGATGGCCCACATGTAACATTTTGAGTACTTTGGTCTTTAGACTCTCAGGAATGATTACTCTATCACCCCACAACAGGCAACCTTTCACATATGACAATTCTAGTCGTTTGGTTTTGAAATCACACAATTCAGGTTCCACAGAGTCGTTCTGCCACCCCTTAAGTACACAGTTTACCACCTTTTTTAGGACTGGGTCTTGCTGCGTGTGTGCAGCCACTTCCCTTGCCGTGGTTAGTGGGTTGTCTTTGAGTTCTATCATTAGGACATCAGCAGACGGAGCAGGGTCCTCTACTAGCTCTGCCATGGGGCACCTACTGAGACCATCTGCGTGGTTGATGGTTTTACCCCCTTTATGAATGAGCTCGTACTGGTATCCTGAGAGGAAAAGGGCCCATCTGATTAACCTTGGGGACATAAATGGGGGAGTAGGTTTGTTGGGGGCTAAGAGGCCTAATAAGGGCTTGTGGTCGGTAACCAATTCAAAACTCCTGCCAAAAAGGTAATTATGAAACTTCTTCACCCCAGCCACTAAAGCTAGAGCCTCCTTATCTAGTTGGCTGTAATTTCTCTCAGTATTGGTCATTGTTCTGGAAAATAAAGCAATTGGGGCCTCTGTATTATTAGGCAAAACGTGTGCCAAGACCCCTCCCACGCCATATGGGGAAGCATCGCACGTAAGCCTGATGGGTAGCGAAGTACTATACTGGACTACCACACTTTTAGAAGTTAGCAACTGTTTTATTTGTATAAAGGCTTTGTGTTCAGTTCTCCCCCATGTCCAAGGGGTTTCTTTCTGGAACAAACGGTGTAGAGGCTCTGCTGCTGTTGCCTTCTGTTTTAAGAAGATGGAGTAAAAGTTAAGAAGGTCTAAAAACGCTTGCAATTCTGTCTTATTTTGTGGTTCTGGGGCTTCTCTAATGGCTCTCAATTTTTCAGTAGTGGGGTGGATACCTTCCCCATCGATTTTATATCCTAGGAATTCTACACTGTTGGTTCCCCACACACATTTGTCTGGTTTGATTCTTAGCCCTTTGTCTTGCAGTCTCTGAAGTACTTCCCTTATTCTTTAGTTGAGCTGCTCTTGGTTTTCCCCTGCAATTAAGATGTCATCAAAATAGGGAATGGCCCCTTTAATCCCTGATAACAATCATTCCATTATGCTTTGGAATATCCCTGGGGCTATGCTTACTCCAAACTGTAATCTGGTACATTTAAAGGCACCCCTGTGGGTTACAATTGTCTGTGCGCGTGCTGTCGGTTCATCGACAGGGAGCTGCTGGTAAGCTTGCGCTAAATTGATTTTTGCGAACCTTTTCCCTTCCCCCAGGGAGTGAAGGAGCTGTTGTACCACAGGAATGGGGTAAGGGTGATGTTGGAGGGCTTTGTTGAGCGTAGATTTATAGTCAGCGCAAACCCTTAAGGAGCCATCAGGTTTCAGAGGCGTGACTATGGGTGTTTCCCATGGCCCCTGCTCTACAGGAACTAAAATGCCTTGGCTTATGAGCTTATCCAGCTGTAGGTCTAGTTTGGGGAGGAGCGGAAGGGGTACCCTGTGAGGTTTGAGCCGTACAGGCGGGACCTTGGGGTCAATAGAAAATGAAATAGGGGGCCCTTTATACGATCCCAAGGTGGGGCTAAACACTTCTGGGAATTCTTGTAAAAAGTTAGGCATGCTATCAGAGTTAACAGTACAAATACCAGAAATTTCAATTCCCAAAGGTTCCATCCAAGCCAACCCCAGGAGGGAGTGTTTAGCCCCTGTGACAACAATCATTGGTAGGGTACATTTAACATTCTTAAATACGATAGGTACATTCACTTGGCCTAAAACAGAAATTATTCCCCCTTGAAAATCTCTAATTACCAATGAGGTTGGTAATAGCTCAGATTTAGAGAGGCTAGGCATGTACATTTTAAGCTTTTCCCATGGCATAATGGTGTATTTAGACCCCGTATCAAGTTCCATAGAACATGGTTTGTTGTTCAAAAGCAGGGAAATTACAATTTTGCCCCCATTTTTTGTTGCCGTGTTATTCACGGAAAATTGATTGTTACCTCTTGAGTAGTCGCGGTTAGCGGTTGGGTAGTTCTTGCGGCCGGAAAACCGGAAGGACCGGTTTTCGCGCGGCTGAGGTGTTTGATTCTGGAAACGCTGAGGACGCGGGGTGGAGAAGGCTTCTTCAGGCACAGCTGCTCTGCAGGCTTCGGCGATATGGCCGCGTCGGTTGCAGCGGCGGCAAATGGCGTCCCGGAAGGGGCATCGTTGGCGCAGATGGTTTCCTCGGCAGCCGGCGCAGGGGGTGACGGGGCGAGGGTACCTGGGTTGTCTCGGCTGGTCCTGTTGCAGCAGGAAACAGCTGTCCTCGTTGAGAGCTGGTGGGCTGAGGTCGTCTGGGGCCTTGGCGCGGGAAAACATGGAGTCGATCTTGGCGATGACCTCTTGCTTGTCGTGCTCCTTCAGTTCTTTGGCAGCAGCGTCGGCGACCTCTGCGGTTTGAGCCAGCTTGATTACTGCCTGTAGGGTCGGCTCGTCTTCGGTGAGGAGTTTGTTCCTGACCGTGGCATTTCTCATGCCGAAGATTAAGGCATCGATGAGGCGAGCTTCCGGGTTGTCAAACTTGCATTTTGCAAGCACCGTTCGAAGTCGCGTTGCGAATTGATTGATGGATTCCGATTGGAGCTGAGCCATTCTGGAAAATTGGTGCCGGAAAACGACGGCTGGTTTCGTTGGCTTGAAATGGCTCGCGAGCTTGGCTTGCAGGACGTCCCAAGCGACGGATTTGGCTGGCAGCGGATCGGTGAGTGTCTGGGCGAGGTCGAAGATTTCTGGACCGCAGTAGTTCAGGAAGATGGCCCGCTTTCGTTCGGCGTCGGCGTCCCTTATTCCCGCTGCCTCGAGGAAGATCTCGAACTTGGCTATGTAGGCGTCCCAGGAGGATTTCTCCGGATCGAAGAACTCGGGAGCCCGGCCGATCTGTAGGTTGTTCATTCTGCGCGCGTGGTTCTTCCGTCCGTCGTCGCCAGTGAAGTAGACCCAGAGACAGGGTTAGGTGAGAACGGTTCCTTTATTTCAGCTCATAAAGAGTAAGTGACTTCAGCGGATACCGTCTGCTCTACCTGGGAGAAACCGCTCCTTTTATACATTTGCGGTTCCCGCCAGAGAGAGAACAGCCGCGTCTGAGCCAATCAGGAGCGACTTCCTGATTCTCGCTCAGACAGCGTTTCCACATGGAACAAAACTATTTACAAGGATACAACACTTTTTATGTCCCTCCTTTTCCGAGTGCCTTTCGACCAAGTCTCCAACTAATTGCTCTTTACTGTATGTTGTAAAACATTGCTTTAGTGCAGCATCAGAAAACACGTCAGCCTCCATATGTTGTAAGAATCCAAACCCCAGCTAGCATAGCAATGAAGCTAAAGGCTAGAAGTTGTAATTCAACAATACCTGAAGGACCACAGCTTTCTTACCTGGTTCGACTAAATAAACATCCGTGATGTTTACTTGCATCTCCTCCTAAAATTCACTTGGAGATTTTATTTATTTATTTATATGCTGCCCATCTCCTTGTGGACTCCGGATGGAGAACAGCAGTGAAAAATACAATAGAATACAATTAAAAAGATATAAAAGTTAAAACCCCATGATAAAAACATTTATCCATCAATCATTCAACAGTTAGGCTGGAGCAAGGTGTTGGTCTTCAACGGCCCTACCAGGCCTACCAGCAAAACTGAGTTTTTAGGGCCTTTCAGAAGGCCATGAGAGTGGAGGCAGTGCAAATCACCAAGAGAAGCTGGTTCCAGAATCCCAGAACCACCATAGAGAAGGCTCTCCCCCATGGTCCCGCCAGCTGGCATTGTTTGGCTGACGGGACCTGGAGAAGGCCGACTCTGTGGGATCTGATCGGTTGTTGAGATGTGTGAGACAGAAGACGGACCCTTAAGTAATCTTGTCCTAAGCCAAGTAGCTTTCCTTATTTCCTAAAAATTTAAGAAGAAACCTGAAGGTAATGTCCAGGTTTTTTTCAAAAAAATAATAATAGCTTTTTTATTCTCACCAAAGCTGGCTGGCTCGTTCTGCTGACTGCTGACTATTTGAAACAAGCTGTAAATTGGAATGCTGAATTTTACCTGATGACACTTTCAGAAGTTGCTCACATCTGTCCTTATCTAAACCTTTGGTGAGCACCTAGACCAGGGGTATCAAACTGGCAGATGTGTCATGTGCAGGCTACGCCCACCCCAGCTCCACAAAGGGAGAAAATGTCATGATACATCATGTGACGGCAACGTGATGCCGTGCATTTGATACCGTGACCTAGATCGATGTCATAGTTCCCTCTAAGCTGAGCAGTGAGCAATCGCTCATTTAAAAATCATCATCAACTCAGAGTTTTCCAAACCTGCCCAGAAGCCGAGAGGGAAAGAGTGAGAGTGAAGGAGAGAGAGAGGAAGGAGAGAGAGAGAGGAAGAGAGAGAAACAGATAGAAAAAAGAGAGGAAGGAAAAGAGAAAGAAAAAGAATGGGAGTAAGGAAGAGAGAAAGAAAATCAAAATCTAGTTTGAAAGTAGCTCAACTATTTAAGTGGCATTTTGATATTGATAGAGTTGCCCTATTATAAGCTCACTGTTATAGACACATAGTACAGTATTTTATTTTGAAATTCTCTGAGGCAAAACAGGGTGGGTTTTTTGTTTGTTTGTTTGTTTGTTTCTTTGTTTGTTTATTTATTTATTTATTTATTTATTATTTCTGTGCCGCCCAGTCCCAAAGGGACTGCTGCTCAGACACTATACTTTTCCGCCCCCCCCAAAAAAAAAATTAGAGGGAACACTGATCGAGGTATGTCAACTTGATCTCTTGCAATTATTTTGTACTACTCCCTTAAATATATGGATGGGAAACATTTGGATGGGAAAAGGGTTGATTAGCTTGGTGCATAGATCAGTGTTTCTTTTCCACTTTCCCACTTTTAAAAATGATGGAGAACCTTAAAACAGCTATTCTTTGTATAGGTCAGTGGTTCTCAACTTTTCTAATGCCGTGACCTCTTAATATAGTTCCTCATGTTATGGTGACTCCCAACCATAAGTCTAGTGCCAATTCTCCCAACAGAGCTTTAAGCTGATTGGCAGGAAGGTCAGAGGGACACCCCCACTGTAAGTACCTGATTGGTCGGATTGTAAAAATATATTCCAAGGCGCCAGAATAGAAGCTTTAGTTCCTAACACCATGGGAAATTTGTCTTTTCCCATGGTCTTAGGCGACCCTGTGAAAGGGTCATTCATCTGCCAAAGAGGTCCAGACCCCCAGGTTGAGAACCAGTGGTATAGGTAATGTTTATCTATATTTACCATATTTAAAAAACATAACTGAAGCACTTACAGTTGCTACTACCTCTTATAATTATTCGATGAGATTTTAATACTGCATTATTTTTAAACATAGTAGATAATTGTGGTGCACCCCTGAGAGGTCTTGAGGGAACCCCAGGAGCCCCTAGAGAGCCACATTTTAGGAAACACTGGTGAAGCTGAAGAAGGGCTGGTTAAACTAAGGACCTAAGTGGGAATAAGATAGCGTCAATATATTTCTTCTAAGTACCGGTATGTGTGTGGGCAATCTGCATAATGTATTCATTTTATGTGCGAAGTCAACTCAAGTACACTGCAAACATGCATACATAAACATTTATACATGCTTTAAATGATAAATAGCCTGGCTCTGTTAAAAAAGTGCTATTGCTAATATGTTGTAAGCTGCCCTGAGTCTAAAGAGAAGGGCGGCATAAAAATTGAATAAATAAATAAATAAATTTCATTTTTACCTTGGCTAAGCTATTCAAAACACAGCCACCTTCTCTTACGAACATTTGATTTTTTTTTTCTCCTTCCAAATGGCTTCTCAGAAAATACAGGTTGTCTTTGATGTATGACCACCATGGAGCCCAACATTTCTGTGGCTAAGTTATTAAATGAGTTTTGTCCCGCATTATGAGCTTTCTTCCCACAACTGTTAAGCAAATCACTGCAGGTGTTGTTACTAATATGGTTGGTAAGTGAATCTGCTTTCCCCATCGGCTTGGCTTGTCGGGTCACCAAAGGGGATCACATGACCCCAGGACAGTGCAATGGTCATATACTTTATGAGTTAGTTGCCAAGTCTTTGAATTCTGATCACATGGCCCATGGGAGTACCGTAATGATCGTAAGTGTAAACATTTTCATATGTCACTTTTTTCAGTGCTGTTGTAACTTCGAATGGTCATTAAATGATAGCTTCCCTCTTCTATTTAGCTAGGCCCAAGAAGGTAATCTGGTCACTTCTGTTGTATATCTGGGAAAAATGTTGCTGATGTGTAGTGATGGGCTCTTACGGGTATGGTAAGGTACGCAGAACCGGTAGAAAAATTTTGATTTCCCCCCCTCTTTTTTCCCTTCTGGGCTCTCTGGGTAGAAACATAGAAACATAGAAACATAGAAGTCTGACGGCAGAAAAAGACCTCATGGTCCATCTAGTCTGCCCTTATACTATTTTCTGTATTTTATCTTAGGATGGATATATGTTTATCCCAGGCATGTTTAAATTCAGTTACTGTGGATTTATCTACCACGTCTGCTGGAAGTTTGTTCCAAGGATCTACTACTCTTTCAGTAAAATAATATTTTCTCATGTTGCTTTTGATCTTTCCCCCAACTAACTTCAGATTGTGTCCCCTTGTTCTTGTGTTCACTTTCCTATTAAAAACACTTCCCCCCTGAACCTTATTTAACCCTTTAATATATTTAAATGTTTCGATCATGTCCCCCCTTTTCCTTCTGTCCTCCAGACTATACAGATTGAGTTCATTAAGTCTTTCCTGATACGTTTTATGCTTAAGACCTTCCACCATTCTTGTAGCCCGTCTTTGGACCCGTTCAATTTTGTCAATATCTTTTTAAAGGTGAGGTCTCCAGAACTGTTTCATTGGGCCTATTAATTTTCCTATATCTCTCCTATTCCACTTCCTAAAAATTAATTCTCTATTATTCATCCCGTTTATCTGTTTTTCCAATTTCGCCCATTTATTTTCACTTAATTGCAACTCCATTAACCTTTCCATTTGAAAAGCTTCCCTATACAGCTCCAAACATGGAACACCCCATCCCCCCTCTTTTTCATTCGCAATTAACCACTTTTTTCTTATTCTTGGTCTCTTATCTTCTTCAATCCAATAATTTAATTTTTTGTCCCACTCTTTAACCTTACATACCGATAACCCCCCCGACAGCACCTGAAATAGGTACATCATCTTGGGAGCTATCATCATTTTTAAAACTCTTATTTTAGAGAGTCTCCTTAGCTTTTTATCTTTCCAGCTCCTCATCTGTTTCAACATTTTCCTCCATGTTATTCTATAATTAATCTCTTCCATTTTCACTGGGTTTTTTAATAACCAAATTCCCAAATATTTTATTTTTTTAAGTCCTAATTTCAACCCTGATTCTTTCCTAATTTCTATCTGTTCTCTCGGATCTGTATTTAAACACATAATCTCTGATTTTTCCATATTAACCGACAGTCCCGATTCCTGCTTAAACTCTTGTAAAATATTTATTATACCTTTAATCATCTCCATCGGGGTCTGGGTCAATATAATTGCATCATCTGCAAATAAATTTATTTTCATTTCTAATTCCCCTATTCTATATCCTGCCCAAGTGTTATCTTGTCTTATCTTATTAGCTAAGATCTCTATTGCTATTACGAATAATTTTGGAGACAGAGGGCATCCCTGCTTGGTGCCGTTTAATATTTTAATACTCTGCGTTCTTTGTCCATTCACTCTTATATATGCTTCATTTCCTTTATAAATCTCTTTTATAGTTTCACAAAATTTTTCCCCCATATTTAATTTGTTACATAATTTATATAAGTAACTATGGTTAACTTTATCGAACGCTTTATAAACATCTAATTTCAAAATTCCCAATTTCCTTTTAGTAGCGGTAGCATGGTGCATCACATTCATTACATTTCTAATTGGTTCACTTATTTTCCTTCCCTTCACGAATCCATATTGATCCTCTTCAATTATTTTTGGTAAAATATTTTCTAATCTATTTGCCAGTATTTTCATAAATATTTTATAATCCTGATTTGCCAAACTGATCGGACGGTAAGACCCAGGCTCTCTTAAATCTCGACCCATCTTCGGAATGGTAACAATTTCTGAAAGCTTCCATGTCTGCGGGATATCACGATTTGACAATATATTATTAAACAATTTCCCCAAATGCGGCAGCAAAACATTCACATAAGTTTTATAGAATTCCCCTGTAAACCCATCTGGGCCCGGTGCTTTGGCTTGTTTTAACCCTTTAATTACCCCTGCTGTTCTGTTCGAAAAAAGTTCCTAATGTTATGTTCCCGGGTCACCCTGACCCGGACCGAAAACTCTTCATTTGCAGTGCTTATGTTTGGTCTTTTTGAAAGCTTTTTTCACCTGGAAACATGTTTGAACATTTCTGCACACAATGGAATGAAAATTGAACTGAAAAAATTAATCCTTATTGGTTTATTTTGCACATAAATGTGCCTCCCCCCCCGTTTTTGTGAAAGTTTTTTCAATTTATGGATAGTTTTGCTTGCAAAATCCATTCTATTTTACTAAAGTTGGTGTGGGATTGGTAGCTTGAACATTTCTGCACACAATGATATGAAAATTGAACTGAGAAAATTAATCCTTATTGGTTTATTTTGCTCATAAATGGGCCCCCATGCTTATACTCAAATAGGCTTATACTCGAGTAGGCTTATACTCGAGTATAAAATGATATGGTCTTATATTCAAAAATAAACCAATAAGAATCATTTTTTTTCAGTTCATTTCTATTTTTCTTATGTTTAGGATTGTTCAATTTAGTATATCAAAACTTTTGAGTTTATTGATAATTTTGCCTGCAAAATGCATTCTATTTTACTATTCTATTTTGGTGTGGGATTGGTAGCTTGAACCTTTCTGAACATAATGATATGAAAATTAAACTGAAAAAATGATCCTTATTGGTTTATTTTGCTCATAAATGGGCCCCCATGCTTATACTCAAATAGGCTTATACTCGAGTAGGCTTATACTCGAGTATAAAACAATAAACCAATAAGAGTCATTTTTTTCAGTTCATTTATATTTTTCTTATGTTCAGGATTGTTCAATTTAGTATATCAAACCTTTTGGGGGAAAATTCCTTAGGGATTTGTAGCCTTAAAAAATATAAATTGACACGAAATTCAAAAAGGATGGGGGGAGGGGCTTTTTGATCAAAATAAAAATATAAGTCTCAATTTTTCCAGTTCAATTTTCATATCATTATGTTCATAAATGTTCAAACTAGTTTTCCAGTGGAAAAAGTTTTCAAAAAGACCAAATTCAAGTACCTAAAAAAAATCATTTTGATCCGGGTCTATATGACCCGAACAGAGTAAATGTGACTTTTTTTTTGCCAAGAAAATTTTTTTTCCCCCACCCCCACAAATATTTTTTTGATGATCAGCATTGTTAAATTGAGTAAATGAATGCGTAAGATTTTAAAGAATATTTCGGATTTGGAGCATAAAAAAATAAAAAGTGAAAATTGTTGCAAGCAGCCAGGGGGGGGGGGGGAGGCCTTATTTCTGATGTTAAAAAAACAGTAAGAATCATTTTTTTCAGTTCCTTTATATTTTTCTTATATTCAGAAATGTTCAAGGTACCATTCCCACACCAACTCCAGTAAAATAGACTGCATTTTGCAAGCAAAACTATCCATAAATTGAAAAAACTTTCACAAAAACGGGGGGGGGAGGCACATTTATGGGCAAAATAAACCAATAAGGATTAATTTTTTCAGTTCAATTTTCATTCCATTGTGTGAAGAAATGTTCAGACTACTTTCCAAGTGAAAAAAGCTTTCAAAAAGACCAAACATAAGCACTGCAAATGAAGAGTTTTCGGTCCGGGTCAGGGTGACCCGGGAACATAACATTAGGGAGGTTTTTTTTTCCAGCAAGAAAGAAACCTCCCACCCCCCCAAAAAAATTCTCATAGAGAGAACCCCTGAAATGATGAAAAGTCATGAAATTTCAAGTTTCAGATATGCAGGGAAAATTTTTTACAGGGTCTCAAACCTTGATTTCGGGTCTCACAGACCCGAACAGAACAGCAGGGTTACTCTAGCAATTTCATCTTGTGTAATTTCTGCATTCAAAATTTGTTTGTTTTCTTCACTTACTATTTTCCCAACCTTGAGGACTTCTATCTTCACTTGCTCCTCTTTATACAAATCTTCATAATATTTCCTCATTATCTCCTCTAACTGGTCATTACCATATCTAACCACTCCACTGGTGTCCCTCAATGCTAAAATACATGATTTTTCTTTCCTCTTCTTCAGATATCTCGCCATTTGCTGCATTGATCTTGTTCCCCAACTCTGTATTTTTTGTCGCATCGCCATTCTCATCTTATTCCATTTAATCTCATCATACACCATCAACTGTTTCTTTTTCAATTTCAGTAAACTATTCCAATCTCTACTTTTCGTCATTCTTAACTGCTCTTGTATCAAATCTATTTCCCTTATCTTCCTTTCCCTCTCTCTACCCCACCTCTTCCTAATATCTGCTTCCATACATATACATTGTCCCCTCATGAAGGCCTTACATGCATCCCATACAATTGATTGTTTAATACCACCCACATCATTAATTCTAAAATATTCTGATAACTCTGTTTGCAATTTCTCTTTATCTTGTTCCCTAGCAGTTACAACTGCATTATATCTCCAAATTTTTTGATTTCGTTCCTGACCTATTTCCAATTCTGCCAATAGTGGGGCATGATCTGATATCCATATACTTTTAATGTCTACTTTTTTAACTTGTATATTACCTCCCCTGTTCATTAATATGTAGTCTATGCAGCTAAATGTGTGATATCTTGCTGAATAATATGTAGCTCTGTTTAAAATATCTGCATGTAGATCCACCATATTAAGTCTATTTAAATGTAACATCCTGCTATTTGCATTCCCATTTGTTAATTGCATATTAAAATCTCCTGCCAAAAAAGTTGAGCCCTCCTTAAAATTGTCTAACTTCTTCTTAGTATTTATTATAAATTGTTTTGTTTTCCCATTTGGGGCATAAATTGCTGCTAATGTCAACTTCTTTTGATTTATTTTCCCTTTAACAAATATCCACCTTCCTTCTCTGTCTTTCTGAATTCCCACCTCTTCAAAATTAACCCTCTGATGAATCAGAATCGCTGTGCCTCGACTATTTTGCGTTCCTCTTGACTCAAACACCCATTTCCAATTTCTATCATTAATCAAGTTATCCCTTCCTCCCCTTCTTTTATGTGTTTCTGTCAAAATCATAATATCCACCTTATATTGCTTAGCCATCCTTAATATCCTAAAACGTTTCAAATCCGATCCCAAACCATTCACATTTAAAACCATTATCTTACACTCCGTCATAATATACCAAAAACACCCTTTTCCCCTCTTGTTTTGCCCTTGGTTTATATTTTTCCCTTTTCTTTACCCCTATTACCCACCCCCCCAACGTGCCTCCCCCTGTGCTCCCCCCACTGAGAGGGGAGAAGACAAGAAAAAACCTTGCCCATACCTGAGGCACATTATCTGGATTGCGTTCCCACTCAAACTAGCTCCTCTTTCGACCCTTTTTAATTTTTATAAAAGAGAAAATTTCTCCCCCCCTCCTTTCTCCTTTAAATAATTCCTTCTTTAATTTCTTCTTTAATTTTAAATTCTTAAACCCCCTTTTCCTCCCCCTTAGACTTCCCCCACTGAATGACAGATATACAGGAATCCCAAGGCATCCCCAAGAAAAATATTAATAATAACAACAATAATAGTAATAGTAATAGTAATAATTCTTTTCCTTTTCCTTTTTTTTTCTTTTTCTTTTTTTTTCTTTCCCCCCCCCCCCCCCACAACAAGACAAGGGACCAAACACCATCACTTTCTGGCTCTCTTCTCACGCTGAGCCCGTGTTCTTCTCTGCTCCTTTCTGATGGCCTCCACCTGCCCGCTTAACTCCTTCAGCTGCTCTTCCCTTCGTCTTTCCTCCTCATCTGGGGTACTCCGACCGTCAAAAGCCTCTTCTTCTTCATATGCTAGTGCTCCAGTTTCATCAAACTTAATCCCCAGTTGATCCAGTAAAGCCTTTCCCTCCTCCAATGAACGTGCTCTGTACATTTTATTGTCCTGGAACACCAAGATGGACACTGGGTAGCCCCAGCTAAATCTGGTTCCACTTTGATATAGCCGGCTTGCAATTGGTTTCAACACAGCTCTCGCTCTCAGGGTTTCCCAGGAAAGATCCCTCAGAACCCTTATCTCATTTCCGTCTTGTTTAAGGCTCGTAGAAGTCTTCAAAGTTTTATAAATCATCTCTGCTTTTTTTTCACTAAGGAAAGCGATGATCACATCTCTCTGTCTGCCGTCTCTCCTGGGGGCTGCCCAATGAACCCGCAACAGCTCCTCCACGCTGACCTGCACGCCTGTCTGTTTATTTAACCAAGCACAGACAGCTTCTGTTAACTTAAATTCAGAGGGCAAATCCATTCTGAACCCTCGTAAATGCAAATTCCTCCTTCTCTGTCTGTCCTCCAAATTTGCGATTCTGTCATTTATTTGTCTTATTTTTCCATCGTAATCCATCACTTGTTTCTCAACTTTCAGTATCTTTCCAGCAGAAGAATCCCCTTCCTTTTTAATTTGTTTAACTTCTAAATCCATCTGTTCCATTTTATTCTCAACTTTGTTGAATCTCTGTTCAAACCCGCTGCAAATCTCCAGCAGTTTATCTAACTTTTGCTCAATGTTAGCCAGACTAGAGAGGTCTTCTTTTTTCCCTCCCTCCGCCATTTTAAGATTTATTGTACTCACTTATCACTTCCTTGTTACAGCAAAAGCGCCTCCGTCTTTGCTTGAAATCATAAATCTTCAAACTCACTTTGATGCCGACAGATTCTTGTTTCTTCCTATATTTTTCTAAGGAAGATTTATAGTCTTTTTAAGAGGGAGAAAACTCTTTACATTTTATATTTGTTCGGAGCCAGAGGTGAAATACCTAGAAAGCAATTCGGCACATGCGCAAAAGGGACTATGGAAATTTGGAAAAAATGGCAAGGGAAAATAGGATTATATAAATCTAAACTGTCATCGCTTTATGTAATAAATAGAGAAAACGAAATTAACTTAAATAGGGTTATAGGAGAGTTGAAGGGAAGAGGGATAACTAAGATAGAACAGTTATACGAGAAGGATGGCAGGCCAAGTAGAAATCGCATAGAATGGTGGTTAGGTAAGGGAAGGTGGCTACAAATAAATGCAATATGTAAATATCTAAATGAAAGGGAGAATAAAGAAGTATTATGGCGGGAGGAGACAGGGTTAGAGAAAATAATAAGAGAAAAAAGTGAGGGGATAAAGGCGCAAGCAACTAATATATACAAACTGCTAGTGCAGTCAGATGGGGACACGATTGATGGATTGACTAAATGGTGGCAAAATGAGATATTAGTAGAGGTACAAGAAATGGAAAATATAGTAGAAGATATAAGGAAAATTAAAAATACAAGAATTAGGGAAATGAGAAGGAAAATATTACATAAGTGGTATTTTACTCCCGTTCAATTTGCACATTTTCAGCAGAATGTTAGGGGGAATTGTTGGCATGGTTGTCAAGATAAAGGAGTGTTTATGCATATGTTTTGGGAATGCCCGATAGTGCAGGAATTTTGGCAAAAAGTGAAAGAGGATATCAATGGAATGTTAAATATACAATGGACAATCACTAAGGAAATGGCAGTACTAGTAAAAAGCAATGCGATGGGAGAATTTAGAGAAATAAAAAAAGCAGCAATAGAAAGTGCTCAGGCAGTAATAGTTTTGGGTTGGAAGGATGCAACAAAATGGACAATGCAAAATTGGTATAGGTACATGGCGGATCATATTCAATTTGAAATTATGGAAAAAAGGATAAATTTGGATAATGAAACTGATTTGGGACAGCTGATGGGATGGTGGGACAAGGTAAGACGATATATGACGAGCAGAATCCGAGACCAAGCTACAAGAAATAAACTAGAATCACTCTATAATATGTAGACAGATATATTGCTCTTGGGTTAAGTGGATTAAAAAAGAAATACCCCCAATTTGGTGGTGGGGAATGTGTGTATGTCGGGGTGATGGGCACAATTCACATTTCACTATGCACTGTTTTATGTTGTGTGATTTTAAATTGTTAAAAAATCAATAAATAAAATAATAATAAAAAAAAAAAAAAAGAGGTCTCCAGAACTGAACACAGTATTCCAAATGTTTTTCCTATCACAGTAAATGAGGATGAATATGTATAATTTTAGAAGAGCTGTGTGTGTGTGTACATACACATTCAGTTTATATAATAGATAATGTATATTTTTGTGTGCCTATGTGTAATATGTATGTACACATATGGCATATATACATCACCTCAAGGTTCGATTACTGTAAAGCTCTCTACATGGGGCTACCTTTGAAAAGTGTTCGGAAACTTCAGATCATGCAGAATGCGGCCGCGAGAGCCATCGCCCACATTTCTGCAACACTCCGCGGCCTGCACTGGCTGCCGATCGGTTTCCAGTCACAATTCAAAGTGTTGGTAATGACCTTTAAAGCCGTACATGGCATTGGGCCAGAATACATCCGGAACCGCCTTCTACCGCACGAATCCCAGCGGCCGATAAGGTCCCACAG
Source organism: Erythrolamprus reginae (assembly GCF_031021105.1). Taxonomy (NCBI): domain Eukaryota; kingdom Metazoa; phylum Chordata; class Lepidosauria; order Squamata; family Dipsadidae; genus Erythrolamprus; species Erythrolamprus reginae. The sequence goes on from NC_091952.1 coordinate 179,761,303, forward strand.
AGTTGGCCCTCTCCAGGTCCCATCGACCAAACAATGCCGTTTGGCGGGCCCCAGGGGAAGAGCCTTCTCTGTGGCGGCCCCGGCCTTCTGGAATCAACTCCCCCCAGAGATTAGAACGGCCCCCACCCTCCTTGTCTTTCGCAAATTACTCAAGACCCACCTTTGTCGCCAGGCATGGAGGAGTTAGGATATTCCTTCCCCTAGGCCATTACAAGTTATGCATGGTATGTTTGTGTGTATGTTTGGTTTTTATAATAAGGGTTTTTAGTTGTTTTATTAAATTGGATTGTTACATGTTGTTTTTTATCATTGTTGTTAGCCGCCCCGAGTCTGCGGAGAGGGGCGGCATACAAATCCAATAAATAAAATAAATAAATATTTGGGATGTTCAGTAATAGTAAATAGATAAGGGAAATTGTATCTCTTTGAGGTGAAGAGAGGCCAGGCACCCTAACCTAACCCTTGATGTGATTGACATCAAGTTGGCCACCTTTAAGCCAGTCACATGACCTTTAGGCCACCCCCAGTCACATAATCATCAAGCCACTCCCACCTGATCATATGGTCAGCAAGCCACACCCACAAAATAAGCCACACCCACAGTGTGATAGTAAACATTCTTACAGCCCTTCACTGCTGATGGGTGAGGAGAAACATCTTTTCCCACGTTCCCAGAGAAGAAGTTTCTGTTGATCTTTGACTGATACTTTGGAACAGAAGGTGGCCACTGGGTTGCTTTGCATGAAGCTGGGTTGTTTTGACAGGCTAGGACTGCAAAGAGTCTCGGGCTTTTCCAAAAAGGGAAGAAGCCTCAGTGTAAAGTGACATAATGTTTTGGCAGGATTGGAAGCAGCAAGCACATTTGATCTGATACCAGCTAATCTCTGCTGCCCTTTGAATATTTATTTTACACTTTACACTAACAGATTCGAACCTCAAGTTCCTGCCAAGCCAATCAAAGAGACAGACTGTACGAGCTCTCCAAGTGTCTTTACGTTCACAGGATCCTGAAAGCTCTGCCATTATTTGGTCGACTTTGTTTGGGTTTGTTTTTGTTTTTTAATCACGAGAGAGCCTCTCTTTGCAAAAGACTCCATAAAACCTGGCAACGATGCCTTTTAAGCAAGAACAGGATTTCTTTGTCTTCCCTCCAAAAGTAACAAAGATACAGGCTATGTCCTTTCAAGTACATTCAAGAGTTTGCTTTTTGGACAGGCTGGTTTTGCAAACACTTAAAAAGCTTGTTGGCACCATTGGGCGACTAAAAAGGGGCTGGTTGGCCTTCTGAAATACGTTACTCCTGAACAATCCTCCGAGTAGTAAAGAGAGATTCTACACTATCTCATGCAAAATCTGCCCCCTCTCCCGATAAACCCATCTTAGCAACAGCCAAGTCAATTGCATTTGTGGACAACCCATTTAAAATAAGGGTCAGTTCAAAAAAGACAGTTCAAAAGATTAGAAAAGTAAGCAAATATGTAAATATGCAAAGCAATATGTTAATCAAAATAAGGTAAAACTGCATATATCTCCGACCAAAATTCTGAATGAGAAGGGGATGTAAATATCCCAAATGTATGTTTTATTTATGTCTGTTTTTTCCTTTTTCTTTTTTGCTGTTTTTGTTTTTTCTTTGTTTGTTTAGTTCTTCACTTTGCTACTATTCATTATCTCTTTACAAATTTATTGAAAGTTTAATGTTGTTGTTTTGTGTTTTGTTTATGTTTTTAAAATTCAATAAAAAATTTAAAAAGATAAAATAAGGGTCAGTATTTGGAATGATGAGTTGAACGAAGATTTTTCATTGGGGCAGTGATATTAATCTTTTAAAAAGGTATGTAAGAGCTATTTGGGGTTTTACATATATTTACATATATTCCTGCTTTAGTGGGGCATGACCTTTAATAGACAAGAGCAATATGGAAAAACAAATTGCCTTGATCCAGGATGTAACAACAACAATAGCACTTGGACTTATTGTATTTATCACTTCACAGTGCTTCACAGCTCTCTCTAAGCAGTTTGCAAAATCACCATATTGCCCCTAACAATCAGGATCCTTCCTTCTTGGAAGGATGGAAGGTTGAGTCAATCTTGAGCAGGTCAGGTCAAATTCCTGGCAGTTGACAGAATTAGCCTGCAATACCGCATTCTAACCACTGTGCCACCCTAGATCTATAGGGAAAAGATAGTGGTGAAAGGAGTTTACCACTGTTTACCCAGTTAAGCGCAATATTTGTTAGTTGGAGAAAATATTATTTTGCTCCTGCATAAGCTCTCAACTGTCAGATAGTCACTATGTGATCCAGTGTCTGACGAGGAGCAACACAGTCACATTCAGGAGAAGACATTCTGCCCCATTTCAACAGAGACCTGCAAGGTACAGATTCTATTCAGAGTTTTCCAGCACTGGCAGGTAGCATAGAAACCTGCTAATTTTTGTGTCAGGTAAAATATACTGCTAAAAAGAAATAAAGGGAACACTCAAAGAACACATCCTAGATCTGAATGGATGAAATGTTCCCACTGAATACTTTGTTCTGCACAAAGTTGAATGTGCTGACAACAAAATGAAATTGATTGTCAATCAGTGTTGCTTCCGAAGTGGACAGTTTGATTTCACAGGTTTATTTATTTATTTATTTATTTATTGTTAGAGTTGAAAGGGACCATGAAGG